>NW_028159223.1:107500-147500 GCF_964263955.1 Coregonus lavaretus
GCGTTAGTAAAGCCGTAGGTATTCATAGTGCCCTCGTGCGGTGATAAAGGCCATCTTCCATTCGTCGCCTTCACGTATACGGACAAGGATATATGCACTCCGCAGGTTGAGTTTTGTATAGATGTTGGCGCGGCCCACTTGTTCAAGGGTCGCTGGGATCAGAGGAAGAGGGAAACGGTTCTTGACCGTGACGTCATTCAGGGAACGGTAATCAATACATGGACGGAGACCACAGTCCTTTTTTCCAACGAAGAAGAAGCTGGACACAGCCGGGGAAGAAGAAGGACGAATGAAACCGTTTGAGTGCTTCATCAATGTAGTTCTCCATTGCCTCATTTTCCGGGATAGATAGGGGGTAAACACAGCCCTTCGGTGGGGACACTCCAGGGAGTAAGTCAATAGCACAGTCCACTGGGCGATGTGGTGGCAGAGTGGAGGCCTTGATTTTGCTGTACTGGGCGTATTCAGATGGTATAGTGGGTGGCACTGCAGAGGCAGAGTTTCAATGGTGGAGGCTCTGCAGGGTAGGCTGAGACAACTGGTGAAGCAGGTAGAAGACCAGGACAGTAGTTCACCTTGTCGCCACCAGATGGCAGGGTCGTGACGACAAAGCCAGGGGTGTCCGAGGATGAGTGGCTGTTTGGGGGAAGAGAGTTTCATGAGTTGAATGGTTTTGGTGTGGAAGACTCCAATCTGGAGGGTGAAGCACTGTGTCAGGTGCATAATGAAGCCCGTTCCCAATGGCTGCCCGTCCAAGGCGTTAATCCTTAAGGGAGGGGTGACTTGTACTAGCTGGTGATCAATAAAATTACCTCCTGCTCCCGAATCTATCAAGCCCTCTACGTACTTAGTAACCCCCTACGCAGTTATCAATATTGGGATGGAGAATTGCTTCTAGAAGATATTTAGAAATAAGGACACGCCTACCTGCATGGCAGCGGAGGGACCCTTCTCATCTCTTCGTGGGGGGCGAACAGGGCAATGGCTGAGTAGATAATCTTTCCTGCCACAGTATAGGCAGAGCCCTTCTTGGATCCGCCTTTGACGTTCGATACGCGGGAGAGGAGCATGGCCCAACTGCATGGGCTCTGGAAGACTCAGACGGGATGACGGAATCATGGCAAGAGAAGGTTTCAGGTTCCTGGGTGGCAGAGTTCTTCGACGGTTGGTGATGAGGTGGTCGATGGAGATGGACATACGAATGTATTGATTTAAATCCTGAAGGTTACCTCTACAGGCCAGCTCTGCCTGAAGTTCCCTGTTGAGCCCTCTTCGGTAGACAGTAAGTAAAGCAGCCTCACGCCATCCACTCCCTGCAGCCATGGTGCGGAACTCGAGGGCGTACTCGGCAGATGAATTGCGTCCTTGTTGAAGTTCTATGAGGAGATCTCCTATAGGACGACCGGAAGGAGAGTGATCGAATACCTCTTTGAAGAGGGTGTGGAAATGGGTCTCGGATCCGAGTTCTGTGCTTTTGGCAGTCCATATGGCGGTGGCCCAATCCAGGGCTTTGTCTGTGAGTAAGACACAACAAAATCCACCCTGCTCTTGTCGGTGGCGAAGTTAGTGGGGTTGTGCTCAATGTATTTGCTGCATTGCATCAGAAATTTACATTTACATTTACGTCATTTAGCAGACGCTCTTATCCAGAGCGACTTACAAATAGGTGTATTCACCTTATAGCCAGTGGGATAACCACTTTACAATGTTTTTTTTTTGGTGGGGGGGTTGGAGTAAAGGGGGGGGGGGGGGGTAGAAGGATTACTTTATCCTATCCCAGGTATTCCTTAAAGAGGTGGGGTTTCAAATGTCTCCGGAAGGTGGTGAGTGACTCCGCTGTCCTGGCGTCGTGAGGGAGCTTGTTCCACCATTGGGGTGCCAGAGCAGCGAACAATTTTGACTGGGCTGAGCGGGAACTATGCTTCCGCAGAGGTAGGGGAGCCAGCAGGCCAAAGGTGGATGAACGCAGTGCCCTCGTTTGGGTGTAGGGACTGATCAGAGCCTGAAGGTACGGAGGTGCCGTTCCCCTCACAGCTCCGTAGGCAAGCACCATGGTCTTGTAGCAGATGCAAGCTTCAACTGGAAGCCAGTGGAGTGTGCGGAGGAGCGGGGTGACGTGAGAGAACTTGGGAAGGTTGAACACCAGACGGGCTGCAGCATTCTGGATGAGTTGTAGGGGTTTAATGGCACAGGCAGGGAGCCCAGCCAACAGCGAGTTGCAGTAATCCAGACGGGAGATGACAAGTGCCTGGATTAGGACCTGTGCCGCTTCCTGTGTAAGGCAGGGTCGTACTCTCCGAATGTTGTAGAGCATGAACCTACAGGATCGGGTCACCGCCTTGATGTTAGCGGAGAACGACAGGGTGTTGTCCAGGGTCACGCCAAGGCTCTTCGCACTCTGGGAGGAGGACACAACGGAGTTGTCAACCGTGATGGCGAGATCCTGGACAACACCCAACCGTGATGGCGAGATCATGGAACGCTCCGTCTTGCCGAGGTTCAGCTTGAGGTGGTGATCCGTCATCCATACTGATATGTCTGCCAGACATGCAGAGATGCGATTCGCCACCTGGTTATCAGAAGGGGGAAAGGAGAAGATTAGTTGTGTGTCAGCGTAGCAATGATAGGAGAGGCCATGTGAGGATATGACAGAGCCAAGTGACTTGGTGTATAGCGAGAATAGGAGAGGGCCTAGAACTGAGCCCTGGGGGACACCAGTGGTGAGAGCACGTGGTGCGGAGACAGCTTCTCGCCACGCCACTTGGTAGGAGCGACCGGTCAGGTAGGACGCAATCCAAGAGTGAGCCGCGCTGGAGATGCCCAGCTCGGAGAGGGTGGAGAGGAGGATCTGATGGTTCACAGTATCAAAGGCAGCAGACAGGCAGCAAGAGCAGAGGAGAGAGAGTTAGCTTTAGCAGTGCGGAGAGCCTCTGTGACACAGAGAAGAGCAGTCTCCGTTGACATTTCCCAGGTGAACCGTCATACTTTCCAGGCATGGATATGAATGAAGGAGGGCTATTGGTTACGATACCTGGCATCGGAGGAGTAGGGATAGGCTGGCGGAGAAGATTGCAGATTTCCTCCATACACCCCTCTTGCTCCACTGAATCCAATCCGTTTTATGGTGAGGTATTCTGTAATGAATACTCAGGGAGAAAAAGGTGTAGATTCACGGGCAGAGCGCGGCAGGTGTTTATTTCGCCTTCACAAAAGGCAGGAATCGTGGTCACAGGAAGGCAATGGTCATACACAGGTAGGCAAACAGGCAGGAGAATCAAAAACTAGGACTGAAGGCTATCACTGGTGCTCACAAACGAGCTAGGAAAAGGCTTAGTAGAGTCAAAACAAACAATACCTCACAAGGCACAAACAGAAAGAACTGAACTAAATAAGGAGCTGATGAGACCAGGTGAGTAACTAACACAGGTGAAATCAATGAACAAAAATGAAAGACAGGGCTACGTTAAAGAACACAAGGTTGACTAAGAAAATAAATACAGAACCTTACAGATATGAAGAAAATATAGCATATTTCAGAAGAACAGAATAGCATATTCTGAGTATTCCTTTTCTTAGGCCCTGATCTGGCTATGCCATATGGCTGTGGGCTACACTAGTTCATTTAGCTGACAAGATTAGCTTATAATTCCCATGGCATTATTTTATATTATTTTATAGTAAGAACAATACAATTGAACATAGCTGAATAAAATATAAATATTTTTCCCCAAAACGTTTTTCTTGAGAGTGCGCACATGCGGCTATTCTGTGTTGAGCGGTTAACAAAGAAATAGGTAATCCTATATGCTTAATTTAGAGTTATTTATGCAACTTTAGTTGTGATACAAACGTTGGGCTATATGTTTAGATTTGTAATACATTCTAAGGCTGCATGATGCAACTCTAATGATGATTTGAAAAAGGTCTCATGAAAGGAATGAGCTCTGATTTGTTTCTTGTGCAGGCTGCACACACTTCATCAGTCTCTCATTCACAATTTGACAAGGACTTGATAATATTCTCACCATCAGATTATTCTTAATTTAATCTGGTCTTTACATACAGTGCATTCGGAAAATATTCAGACCCCTTGACATTTTCCACATTTTGTTAATTTACAGCCTTCCTCATCAATCTACACACAATACCACATAAAGACAAAGCAAAAACAGGTTTTTATAAATGTTTGCAAATGTATAAAAAATAAATTACGGAAATATCACATTTACATAAGTATTCAGACCCTTTACTCAGAACTTTGTTGAAATACCTTTGGCAGCGATTACAGCCTTGAGTCTTCTTGGGTATGACGCAACACGCTTGGCACACCTGTATTTGGGGAGTTTCTCCCATTCTTCTCTGCAGATCCTCTCAAGCTCTGTCAGGTTGGATTGGGAGCATCGCTGCACAGCTATTTTCAGGTCTCTCCAGAGATGATCGATCGGGTTCAAGTCCAGGCTCTGGCTGGGTCACTCAAGGACATTCAGAGACTTCTCACGATTTCACGACTTCCGCCGTGGCTGCCTCCCCTCCTTGTTCGGGCAGGCTTCGGCGTTCGTCGTCACCAGCTTACTAACCACTGCCGCCCCAATTATCATCATCACATTTGTCTTGTCTTGTCAATCACACACACCTGGTTCTAATCCCCTCATTAGTCTGTGTATAAGTGTTCCCTCTGCCCCCTTGTCCTTGTGGGTGATTGTTTGTATGTGAGAGTAGTGTAGCTCGGTGGAGCTACTCGTACCATGTTGTTACCAGGGTAGATATTTCCCCTGTGCCTATGTATTGTATGGAGATACCGTTACAATGTATTGCCAGGGATGATAGTTTCCCCTGTGCCTGTTTCATTTGTCGCTATTCCAGCGTAATTTGTGTAACGAAGGAATAAACTCTGTATTCGATGATTATCCTCCTGCGCCTGACTCCTTCCATCACACCCATCACACCCGAAGCCACTCCTGCGTTGTCTTGGCTGTGTGCTTAAGGTCGTTGTCCTGTTAGAAGGTGAACCTTCCCCCCAGTTTGAGGTCCTGAGAGTTCTGGAGCAGGTTTTCATCAATGATCTCTCTGTACTTTGCTCCTTTCATCTTTCCCTCCATCCTGACTAGTCTCCCAGTCCCTGCCGCTGAACAACATCCCCACAGCATGATGCTGCCACCACCATGCTTCACCGTAGGGATGGTGCCAGGTTTCCTCCAGACGTGACGCTTGGCATTCAGGCAAAATAGTTCCATCTTGGTTTTATCAGACCAGATAATCTTGTTTCTCATGGTCTGAGAGTCCTCTGGGTGCCTATTGGCAAACTCCAAGTGGGCAGTCATGTACCTTTTACTGAGGAGTGGCTTCTGTCTGGCCACTCTACCGTAAAGGCGTGATTGGTGGAGTGCTGCAGAGATGGTTGTCCTTCTGGAAGGTTCTCCCATCACCACAGAGGAACTCTGGAGTTCTGTCATAGTGACCATCAGGTTCTTGGTCACCTCCCTGACCAAGGCCCTTCTCCCCCGATTGCTCAGTTTCGCTGGGTCGCCAGCTCTAGGAAGAGTCTAGGTGGTTCCAAACTTCTTCCATTTAAGAATGATGGAGACCACTGTGTTCTTGGGGATCTTCAATGCTGCAGAAATGTTTTGGTACCCTTCCCCAGATCTGTGCCTCAACACAATCCTGTCTCGGAGCTCTACGGACAATTCCTTCGACCTCATGGCTTGGTTTTTGCTCTGACATACACTGTCAACTGTGGGACCTTACATAGACAGGTGTGTGCCTTTCCAAATAATTTCCAATCAATTGAATTTACCACAGGTGGACTCCAATCAAGTTGTAAAAACATCTCAAGGATGATCAATGGACACAGGATTTACCTGAGCTCAATTTCGAATCTCATAGCAAAGGGTCTGAATACTTATGTAAATAAGTTATTTCTGTTTTATATTTTTAATACATTTGCACAAATTTCAAAAAAACTTTCGCTTTGTCATTACGGGGTATTGTGTTTAGATTGATGAGAAAAATAACAGATTTAATACATTGTTGAATAAGGCTGTGACGTAACAAAATGTGCAAAAAGTCAAGAGGTTTGAATACTTTCCGAATGCCTAATAATATATGTGTGGGATATTTTTTTAATTTAGAATGGCCCACACATGTTGTTTTATGTCAACCATAGCACTTAAATAGCCAATGGAGTTGACCTGTGGTGTGTCCATAAGGCTAGGGGAAGCTTTTCCTAAAGTAAACGGAATTAAATGTCCTAAACTATATAGCCTATTTAGCCTACTCCATATACAGAAAAAATACAATCATTAAAAATAGTCTACTAAAGCATGACTTGGCCACAGAGGATCATTAGCTTATTTTAAAAAATAAGTTGGCCACAGAGGATCATTAGCTTATTTTAAAAAAATAAGTTGGCCACAGAGGATCATTAGCTTATTTTAAAATATAAGTTGGCCACAGAGGATCATTAGCTTATTTAAAAAAATAAGTTGGCCACAGAGGATCATTAGCTTATTTTAAAAAATTAGTTGGCCACAGAGGATCATTAGCTTATTTAAAAAAATATGTTGTGGATTGTTTTAAATCGCATTGCCTACAGCCGGACGGAAAGGCAGAACGTGCAATTTGGGCAGATGATTGTTGAATTGGGACTGTCTGTGAAAAGAAGAGAGGCCCAGCCAGGCATATCACAACATTTCAAAATACAATCGTGGGAAAACATAGTTTGGAAAGCAAATGCTTTTTGCTGTAAAGAGAAGACAATGAAAATACTAAATCTGTATTTTAGTTATCAAAATTCTCAACTTAATTGAGCGAACAACAGTAGGCCTATAACCTGTCTTATTGGCACCAACAGAGAGCATCAGCAATATCCTGGATTTAAGACGGGCCGCACCCAGGTGGTAAGGATAGGCAAAACACATCTGCCACGCTGATCCTCAACACTGACGACACAACAGTGGTAGGCCTGATCACAACGATGAGACAGCCTATAGGGAGGAGGTCAGAGACCTGGCAGTGTGGTGCCAGGACAACAACCTCTCCCTCAACGTGATCAAGACAAAGGAGATGATCGTGGACTGATCAAACAGGCCCTTATTAACAGCGACTGGGCTGAAGTGGAGTGGGTCGAGAGCTTCAAGTTCCTTGGTTTCCACATCACCAATTAACTATCATGGTCCAAACACACCAAGACAGTTGTGAAGAGGGCACAACAACACCTTTTCCCCCTCAGGAGACTGAAAAGATTTGGCATGGGTCTCCAGATCCTCAAAAAGTTCTACAACTGCACCATCGAGAGCATCCTGAACGGTTGCATCACCGCCTGGTATGGCAACTGCTCGGCATCTGACCATAAGACACTACAGCGGGTAGTGCGTACGGCCCAGTACATCACTGGGGCCAAGCTTCCTGCCATCCAGGACCTATATACCAGGCAGTGTCAGAGGAAAGGATTCATCCCCCTTGGCATTTGTCCTATTTTATTGCATTACAACCTGTAATTTAAATGTGTTTTTATTTGGATTTCATGAATTGGACATACACAAAATAGTCCAAATTGGTGAAGTGAAATGAAAAAAATAACTTGTTTCAAAAAATTTGATAACGGAAATGTGGTACGTGCATATGTACTCATCCCCTTTGCTATGAAGCCCCTAAATAAGATCTGGTGCAACCAATTACCTTCAGAAGTCACATAATTAGTTAAATAAAGTCCACCTGTGTGCAATCTAAGTGTCACGTGATCTGTTACATGATCTCAGTATATATACACCTGTTCTGAAAGACCCCAGGGTCTGCAACACCACTAAGCAAGGGGCACCACCTAGCAAAATTGAAAGAATATGGCACCACAACAAACCTGCCAAGAGAGGGCCGCCCACCAAAACTCACGGACCAGGCAAGGAGGGCATTAATCAGAGAGGCAACAAAGAGACCAAAGATAACCCTGAAGGAGCTGCAAAGCTCCACAGCCGATATTGGAGTATCTGTCCATAGGACCACTTTAAGCCGTACACTCCACAGAGCTGGGCTTTACGGAAGAGTGGCAAAAAAAAGAGTGCAGCATTTGATATTATTGACCATAACCTGTTGTTGAAAAAACAAATGTGTTATGGCTTTTCAACCTCTGCCATATCGTGGATTCAGAGCTATCTATCTAATAGAACTCAAAGTGTTTTCTTTAATGCAGGGTTCTTCAATTCCGGTCCTGGAGGGCCGAAACACCTCTGTTTTTCATCCTCTCCTTCTAATCAGGGGCTAATTCAGACCTGGGACACCAGGTGAGTGCAATTAACTACCAGGTAGAAATAAAAAACAGAAGTGTTTCGGCCCTCCAGGACCGGAATTGAAGAACCCTGCTTTAATGGAAGATTCTCTGATGTCAAACATGTAAAGTGTGGTGTACCGCAGGGCAGCTCTCTAGGTTCTCTACTCTTTTCTATTTTTACCAAAGAAAGCATGTGTGTCCATGTATGCTGATGATTCAACCATATACGCATCAGCAACCACAGCTAATGAAGTCACTGAAACCCTTAACAAAGAGTTGCAATCTGTTTTGGAATGGGTGGCCAGTAATAAACTGGTCCTGAACATCTCTAAAACTAAGAGCATTGTATTTGGTACAAATCATTCCCTAAGTTCTAGACCTCAGCTGAATCTGGTAATGAATGGTGTGGCTGTTGAACTAATTGAGGAGACTAAATTACTTGCTGTTACCTTAGATTGTAAAATGTCATGGTCAAAACATATAGATTCAATGGTTGTAAAGATGGGGAGAGGTCTGTCCGTAATAAAGAGATCCTCTGCTTTTTTGACACCCCATTCCAAAAAGCAAGTCCTGCAGGCTCTAGTTTAGTCTTATCTTGATTATTGTCCAGTCGTGTGGTCCAGTGCTGCAAGGAAAGACCTAGCAAGCAAGCAACACCTCACGGCACAACGCCTCTCCCCTATTTGACCCAGATAGTTTGTGTCTATGTATTGGTATTGATATGTAGGCTACTTGTGCCTTTTTAAAAACGTATTTTGAAATTAATGTAGTTCTGTCCTTGAGCTGTTCTTTGTCTATTAATGTTCTGTATTATGTTATGTTTCATGTGTTGTGTGGACCCCAGGAAGAGAAGCTGCTGCTTTTGCAACAGCTAATGGGGATTCTAATAAAATACCAAATAGACTTGATTTCCTTATATGAACTGTAACTCAGTAAAATCTTTGAAATTGTTGCATGTTGCGTTTCTATTTTTGTTTCGTAGTACTGAGGACAATAATACAGCAGAACATAGGTAATTATATAATCGTCATCACTGTCATCATCGGAAAAGTAAACTATACTAGCCACGCACACAAACAGCAAAAAACAGTAATGCGCAAAATATCCATATACAAATATTAATATACAGCAGCTCATTATCGGTTTACTTTGCAAGTTGGCAGTTGTGGAATAGAACAAAAGAAAGCCATATCAGACCATTTGATTCAGTTCATTACGTCATTCGACAATACAAATACAAGTTCAGCAAAAACATTCTAGGCTCACTTATTCCCATTCCTCCAATCACAATAGAGGAAAGCCATTCGTTCAGTTCATTAGATGAGATTGTCAGTAAAACGAGAGAAAGAAATGGAAAACAGCAAGAAGAGTTGTTAATGTTCATTACTCAGACGTTCCCTATTCGGCAAAAAACAAATACAAATAAAAGAAAGAAAGAAAATCGACGTCATCCTTATATTCTAGCATTACAAATATAATTTGACGAACATGCAATAACTGTCGATGGGTATCCTATTTATACATCACAACACCCTTGAAAAGAATACCTCATAATAATTTATAATCGCCCTTGACACTAAAGGACACATAGGGAAAAATAATAATACATCTCAGTATGCAGATCTGGTCATTCTAGTGATTGTTATGTATGTATAGTGTAACTGCAGATCTAATGTATATCAAATATTATTCCAGGACATCCCCTTTTGCACCAGGGTTGGGGTTAGGGTCAGGGTTAGGGTTAGGGTTAGGGTCAGGGTTAGGGTTAGGGTTAGGGTTAAAGCTGTTCCAACTATCAGGAAAAGGAGAGAAAGATATAGCTAATAAGATCAAAACGCCCCGCCCCTTTCTTAATCCAGTTACTATTGGCTTTACCAGTTTAATTTAACCTATCATTAGTTTGACCCAGTGTTAATTTACCAGCCGCGAGCGGGTGGATTCAACCGACACTGGCGACCATAGGCCTAACCGATGTGCATTGGAGCAATATTAAATCCTTTACATTTTGAAATAACATTTGATAGTGTTAGTGTTAGTTATATTATAAATAATATACAGTACCAGTCAAAAGGTTGGACACACCTACTCATTCAAGGGATTTTCTTTATTTTTACTATTTTCTACATTGTAGAATAATAGTGAAGACATCAAAACTATGAAATAACACATATGGAATCATGTAGTAACCAAAACAATGTTACACAAATCAAAATATATTTTATATTTGAGATTGTTCAAAGTAGCCACCCTTTGCCTTGATGACAGCTTTGCACACTCTAGGCATTCTCTCAACCAGCTTCATGAGCTGGTCAACTGGAATGCATTTAAATTAACAGGTGTGCCTTCTTAAAAGTTAATTTGTGGAATTTATTTCCATCTTAATGCGTCTGAGCCATTTAGTTGTGTTGTGACAAGGTAGGGGTGGTATACAGAAGATAGCCCTATTTGGTAAAAGACCAAGTCCATATTATGGCAAGAACAGCTCAAATAAGCAAAGAGAAACGACAGTCCATCATTACTTTAAGACATGAAGGTCTGTCGATCTGGAAGTTTCTTCAAGTGCAGTCTCATAAACCATCAAGCGCTATGATGAAACTGGCTCTCATGAGGACCGCCACAGGAAAGGAAGACCCAGTTACCTCTGTTGCAGAGGGTAAGTTCATTAGAGTTAACTGCACCTCACATTGCAGCCCAAATAAATGCTTCACAGAGTTCAAATAACAGACACATCTCAACATCAACTGTTCAGAGGAGACTGTGTGAATCAGACCTTCATGGTCGAATTGCTGCAAAGAAACCACTACTAAAGGACACCAATAAGAAGAGATTTGCTTGGGCCAAGAAACACGAGCAATGGACATTAGACCAGTGGAAATCTGTCCTTTTGTCTGATGAGTCCAAATTTGGTTCCAACCACTGTGTCTTTGTAAGATGCAGAGTAGGTGAACGGATGATCTCCGCATGTGTGGTTCCCACTGTGAAGCATGGAGGAGGTGGTGTGATGGTGTGGGGGTGCTTTGCTGGTGACATTGTCTGTGATTTACTTAGAATTCAAGGCACACTTAACCAGCATGGCTACCACAGCATTCTGCAGCGATACGCCATCCCATCTGGTTTGGGCTTAGTGGGTCTATCATTTGTTTTTCAACAGGACAATGACCCAAAACACATATCCAGGCTGTGTAAGGGATATTTGACCAAGAAGGAGAGGGATGGAGTGCTGCATCAGATGACCTGGCCTCCACAATCCCCCGACCTCAACCCAATTGAGGTTTCTTTGAAAAATTGGCCTGGCTGACATGGAAAATACATTAAAGGGAAAGGATCCACAGACACAGCACGTCTCTCAGTGTATGTGGTGTCCTATGGTCTTAGTCTCACTAGTCTCTACTCCCAGTGTATGTGGTATACTATGGTCTCACTAGTCTCTACTCCCAGTGTTTGTGGTGTACTATGGTCTCACTAGTCTCTACTTCCAGTGTATGTGGTATACTATAGTCTCACTAGTCTCTACTCCCAGTGTATGTGGTATACTATAGTCTCACTAGTCTCTACTCCCAGTGTATGTGGTGTCCTATGGTCTTAGTCTCACTAGTCTCTACTCCCAGTGTGTGTGGTGTACTATGGTCTCACTAGTCTCTACTCCCAGTGTATGTGGTGTACTATGGTCTCACTAGTCTCTACTTCCAGTGTATGTGGTATACTATAGTCTCACTAGTCTCTACTCCCAGTGTATGTGGTATACTATAGTCTCACTAGTCTCTACTCCCAGTGTATGTGGTGTCCTATGGTCTTAGTCTCACTAGTCTCTACTCCCAGTGTGTGTGGTGTACTATGGTCTCACTAGTCTCTACTCCCAGTGTATGTGGTGTACTATAGTCTCACTAGTCTCTACTACCAGTGTATGTGGTGTCCTATAGTCTCACTAGTCTCTACTCCCAGTGTATGTGGTATACTATAGTCTCACTAGTCTCTACTCCCAGTGTATGTGGTATACTATAGTCTCACTAGTCTCTACTACCAGTGTATGTGGTGTCCTATAGTCTCACTAGTCTCTACTCCCAGTGTATGTGGTATACTATAGTCTCACTAGTCTCTACTCCCAGTGTATGTGGTATACTATAGTATCACTAGTCTCTACTCCCAGTGTATGTGGTGTACTATGGTCTCACTAGTCTCTACTCCCAGTGTATGTGGTATACTATGGTCTCACTAGTCTCTACTCCCAGTGTATGTGGTGTACTATGGTCTTAGTCTCACTAGTCTCTACTCCCAGTGTATGTGGTGTCCTATGGTCTTAGTCTCACTAGTCTCTACTCCCAGTGTATGTGGTGTCCTATGGTCTCACTAGTCTCTACTCCCAGTGTATGTGGTGTACTATAGTCTCACTAGTCTCTACTCCCAGTGTATGTGGTATACTATAGTCTCACTAGTCTCTACTCCCAGTGTATGTGGTATACTATAGTCTCACTAGTCTCTACTCCCAGTGTATGTGGTATACTATAGTCTCACTAGTCTCTACTCCCAGTGTATGTGGTATACTATAGTATCACTAGTCTCTACTCCCAGTGTATGTGGTATACTATAGTATCACTAGTCTCTACTCCCAGTGTATGTGGTGTACTATAGTCTCACTAGTCTCTACTCCCAGTGTATGTGGTATACTATAGTCTCACTAGTCTCTACTCCCAGTGTATGTGGTGTACTATAGTCTCACTAGTCTCTACTCCCAGTGTATGTGGTGTACTATGGTCTTAGTCCCACTAGTCTCTACTCCCAGTGTATGTGGTGTCCTATGGTCTCACTAGTCTCTACTCCCAGTGTATGTGGTGTACTATGGTCTCACTAGTCTCTACTTCCAGTGTATGTGGTATACTATAGTCTCACTAGTCTCTACTCCCAGTGTATGTGGTATACTATAGTCTCACTAGTCTCTACTCCCAGTGTATGTGGTATACTATAGTCTCACTAGTCTCTACTCCCAGTGTATGTGGTATACTATAGTCCCACTAGTCTCTACTCCCAGTGTATGTGGTGTCCTGTGGTCTTAGTCTCACTAGTCTCTACTCCCAGTGTATGTGGTGTCCTATGGTCTTAGTCTCACTAGTCTCTACTCCCAGTGTATGTGGTGTACTATGGTCTCACTAGTCTCTACTCCCAGTGTATGTGGTATACTATAGTCTCACTAGTCTCTACTCCCAGTGTATGTGGTATACTATAGTCTCACTAGTCTCTACTCCCAGTGTATGTGGTATACTATAGTCTCACTAGTCTCTACTCCCAGTGTATGTGGTGTCCTATGGTCTTAGTCTCACTAGTCTCTACTCCCAGTGTATGTGGTATACTATGGTCTCACTAGTCTCTACTCCCAGTGTATGTGGTGTCCTATGGTCTTAGTCTCACTAGTCTCTACTCCCAGTGTATGTGGTGTCCTATGGTCTTAGTCTCACTAGTCTCTACTCCCAGTGTATGTGGTGTCCTATGGTCTCACTAGTCTCTACTCCCAGTGTATGTGGTGTCCTATAGTCTCACTAGTCTCTACTCCCAGTGTATGTGGTATACTATAGTCTCACTAGTCTCTACTCCCAGTGTATGTGGTGTACTATAGTCTCACTAGTCTCTACTCCCAGTGTATGTGGTGTACTATGGTCTTAGTCCCACTAGTCTCTACTCCCAGTGTATGTGGTATACTATAGTCTCACTAGTCTCTTCTCCCAGTGTATGTGGTATACTATAGTCTCACTAGTCTCTACTCCCAGTGTATGTGGTATACTATAGTCTCACTAGTCTCTACTCCCAGTGTATGTGGTATACTATAGTCTCACTAGTCTCTACTCCCAGTGTATGTGGTATACTATAGTCTCACTAGTCTCTACTCCCAGTGTATGTGGTGTACTATAGTCTCACTAGTCTCTACTCCCAGTGTATGTGGTATACTATAGTCTCACTAGTCTCTACTCCCAGTGTATGTGGTATACTATGGTCTCACTAGTCTCTACTCCCAGTGTATGTGGTGTACTATGATCTTAGTCTCACTAGTCTCTACTCCCAGTGTATGTGGTGTACTATGGTCTCACTAGTCTCTACTCCCAGTGTATGTGGTGTACTATGGTCTTAGTCTCACTAGTCTCTACCTCCAGTGTATGTGGTGTACTATGGTCTTAGTCTCACTAGTCTCTACCTCCAGTGTATGTGGTGTACAGTCGTGGTCAAAAGTTTTGAGAATGACACAAATACTAATTTTCACAAAGTCTGCTGCCTCAGTTTTGATGATGGCAATTTGCATATACTCCAGAATGTCATGAAGAGTGATCAGATGAATTGCAATTAATTGCAAAGTCCCTCTTTGCCATGAAAATGAACTTAATCCCCAAAAAACATTTCTACTGCATTTCAGCCCTGCCACAAATGCACCAGCTGCCATCATGTCAGTGATTCTCTCGTTAACACAGGTGAGAGTGTTGACGAGGACAAGGCCGGAGATCACTCTGTCATGCTGATTGAGTTAGAATAACAGACTGGAAGCTTTAAAAAGAGGGTGGTGCTTGAAATAATTGTTATTCCTATGTTAACCATGGTTACCTGCAAGGAAACACGTGCCATCATCATTGCTTTGCACAAAAAGGGCTTCACAGGCAAGGATATTGCTGCTAGTAAGATTGCACCTAAATCAACCATTTATCGGATCATCAAGAACTTCAAGGAGAGAGGTTCAATTGTTGTGAAGAAGGCATCAGGGCGCCCAAGAAAGTCCAGCAAGTGCCAGGACCGTCTCCTAAAGTTGATTCAGCTGCGGGATCGGGGCACCACCAGTGCAGAGCTTGCTCAGGAATGGCAGCAGGCAGGTGTGAGTGCATCTGCACGCACAGTGAGGCAAAGACTTTTGGAGGATGGCCTGGTGTCAAGAAGGGCAGCAAAGAAGCCACTTCTCTCCAGGAAAAAACATCAGGGACAGACTGATATTCTGCAAAAGGTACAGGGATTGGACTGCTGAGGACTGGGGTAAAGTCCTTTTCTCTGATGAATCCCCTTTCCGATTGTTTGGGGCATCTGGAAAACAGCTTTTCCGGAGAAGACAAGGTGAGCGCTACCATCAGTCCTGTGTCATGCCAACAGTAAAGCATCCTGAGACCATTCATGTGTGGGGTTCACTCACAATTTTGCCGAAGAACACAGCCATGAATAAAGAATGGTACCAACACATCCTCCAAGAGCTACTTCTCCCAACCATCCAAGAACAGTTTGGTGACGACCAATGCCTTTTCCAGCATGATGGAGCACCTTGCCATAAGGCAAAAGTGATAACTAAGTGGCTCGGGGAACAAAACATCGACATTTTGGGTCCATGGCCAGGAAACTCCCCAGACCTTAATCCCATTGAGAACTTGTGGTCAATCCTCAAGAGGCGGGTGGGCAAACAAAAACCCACAAATTCTGACAAACTCCAAGCATTGATCATGCAAGAATGGGCTGCCATCAGTCAGGATGTGGCCCAGAAGTTAATTGACAGCATGCCAGGGCGGATTGCAGAGGTCTTGAAAAAGAAGGGTCAACACTGCAAATATTGACTCTTTGCATAAACTTAATGTAATTGTCAATAAAAGCCTTTGACACTTATGGAATGTTTATAATTATACTTCAGTATACCATAGTAACATCTGACAAAAATATCTAAAAACACTGAAGCAGCAAACTTTGTGAAGACCAATACTTGTGTCATTCTCAAAACTTTTGACCACGACTGTACTATTAGCCATGCTCTCAATAACCCTCATATTGTCTCTGTCTCTGTCTCCCCTTCCGGAGGGCCTGAGGCTCTTAATAACCCTCATATTGTCTCTGTCTCTGTCTCCCCTTCTGGAGGGCCTGAGGCTCTTAATAACCCTCATATTGTCTCTGTCTCTGTCTCCCCTTCCGGAGGGCCTGAGGCTCTTAATAACCCTCATATTGTCTCTGTCTCTGTCTCCCCTTCTGGAGGGCCTGAGGCTCTTAATAACCCTCATATTGTCTCTGTCTCTGTCTCCCCTTCCGGAGGGCCTGAGGCTCTTAATAACCCTCATATTGTCTCTGTCTCTGTCTCCCCTTCCGGAGGGCCTGAGGCTCCTGAACCGCGGCTCTTGGACCGCGACTGAGGACACCCTGGCCTGACACCTGGATGTGCCTGGCCCAATCCACTTGGCTGGTGTAATGTGGTGTGGTGTAGTGTGGTGTGGTGTATTGTAGTGTGGTGTGGTGTATTGTAGTGTAGTGTAGAGTAGAGTAGTGTAGTGTAGTGTGGTATAGTGTATTGTGGTGTAGTGTAGTGTAATGTAATGTAGTGTAGTGTGGTTTCTGGGCAACCCTTCGGCCAAAACGATGCACTCTTTGGAAATCAATCTTATCCACCTGTTCATTGGTCATTTTAAGATTATGTTTCATGAAATCTTTCACCTTTTCTTCGGTTGACAGATAGTTTTCATTCTCCGGAGCGCCGGAGAAGATGGCTGCCGTTTTACAGCCCTCTACACATGTACATATTACTTCAACTACCTCAACTAGCCGGTGCCCCCGCACATTGACTCTGCACCGGTACCCCCCTGTATATATAGCCTCCCTACTGTCACTTTATTTTTACTTCTGCTCTTTTTTCTTTTTCTCAAACACTTTTTTTGTTGTTGTTGTTTTTATTTTTACTTCTTTTGTTTAAAATAAATGCACTGTTGGTTAAGTGCTGTAAGTAAGCATTTCACTGTAATGTCTGCACCTGTTGTATTCGGCGCATGTGACCAATACAATTTGATTTGATTTGATTTGATTTGATTATGACAATATTATTTCTCATGTTTCTGCATTTTAGGTCAAGTAGCGCTGCTTTCATTTTAGTGTTATCACTCTGGAGTTTCTCCGTTGTTGATTGTAGGGAGTCTACTGTCACTTTCAAGGTTTTGTTTTCAGCCCTTATTTCTTCCATTAATTTGTTGCTGTAATCCATTCCTACTTTGAGGGCCTCAATGTCCTCCGTTCATCCGAGCAATAGCTTTTGTAGCTGTAAGTTCATGCTTGCCAGCAATGTCCTCCTTTTTGGACATTGTTGTAACCACTTCCTCTTCCATTGTTTTGTTCGATTGTTTGGAAGGACGTTTCTCCTCCTCTGTTTCGCTGGACGAAAGAATGCCTCTTGGTCACTTTGATCTGTTTGATTGCTGTTCAAGCATTTCAAAATTATGATCTAGAAAAAGTTTGAGGATTTCAATGTTATTCAGAATGTAGTTATAGGCTAAATTCTTAGATTTTAAGATACATCCATGGGAAGAGTTGTGCATACACGCTGCTACCTGCCACGTCAGTTCCCCCACCTGCTACCTGCCACGTCAGTTCCCCCACCTGCTACCTGCCACGTCAGTTCCCCCACCTGCTACCTGCCACGTCAGTTCCCCCACCTGCTACCTGCCACGTCAGTTCCCCCACCTGCTACCTGCCACGTCAGTTCCCCCGCCTGCTACCTGCCACGTCAGTTCCCCACCTTTAATGAAATAGAAAAAAATTACAAATATCAAGCTCACTTAGATCTTGCTGTGAAATTGTGTGTCATCATAATTTTACAACAAGACTGCTGCCCTCTGGTGGTGAGGTGAGGTTAAACACATTGTTCTAATTCAAAGATCCTGTATTGAAGTCACTCACTACAATTGTCATCTACTGTACTAACGTAAGAAACAAATCAAAACTGGTTCTCACTGTCAGTTAGGATAAATGTAATTTTTTTTTTCACTTTTTTCACTTTACCAAATAAATTAGTTCATAACTATTTTGGTCTCCTGAGTGGCGCAGTGGTCTAAGGCACTGCATCGCAGTGCTAACTGTGTCACTAGAGAACCTGGTTCGAATCCAGGCTCTGTCGCAGCCGGCCGCGACCGGGAGACTCATGGGCGGCGCACAATTGGCCCAGCGTCGTCCAGGGTAGGGGAGGGAATGGCCGGCAGGGATGTAGCTCAGTTGATAGAGCATGGCGTTTGCAACGCCAGGGTTGTGGGTTCAATTCCCACAGGGGGCCAGTATAAAAAAAAATAAAAAAAATATGTAAGTCGCTCTGGATAAGAGCGTCTGCTAAATGACTAAAATGTAATGTAAAATGTTGACCATCTCAAATATACAGTAAGTCTACTAATTGCTCAATTAGTCTACTAATTTACCAACACATGAATTTCACAAAATGTTCTACATGTAGCCCACAAAGGTTAAACTTCACAATGTGTGACTGAAATGTAATATAACATTGATAACAGTATTTACCTTGTTGGTGTAGCCAACTTAAGCCAATCTTTTTATTGAACAGGTAAGTTTTGAAGTACTGTCCTCAGCTTCTCCAGTCCAGCAGAGAGCTGAGGCCAAGTCAAATTGTCTCAGATTGGAGGAGTTTGAGCTGAGAGCTGAGGCCAACGCTTCATAACATTTATCTGACAGAAAACATTGATTTAGCCTAAATGGGATAACATATTGCAGCATAATGAGTAACCATTTTAAAAAATGAAGAAAAAAAACCTTAAAGGGGGAATTACGCTATGGCTCTGCCACGACCTATAATCACTATATTAAAGTGGCAATATGTACGTTTTTGGGCAACCTGACCAAATTCACATAGAAATGTGAGTTATAGATCTGTCATTCTTATTGAAAGCAAGTCTAAGAAGCGGTAGATCTGTTCTATGTCCACTATTTCTATGTTTCCCATTTGGAAGAAAAAAAATGTGTCTTTTACTTTCGGTTTTGTACACCAGCTTCAAACAGCTGAAACCACAATATTTGGGGTTATGGAAAATATATTTCACAGCGGTTTAGATGGAACAAAGATTCTCTACACTATACTAGCTTATTTTGACTGATAAACTGAAATTAGGTGAACTTTTTGAGTTTTAGCAACCAGGAAATGGCGGAGCGATTTCTGCATAGTGCAACTTTAACAACATTACATTTTTGTCATAAACATCACAATTATCCAAACTACACATTACAACTACCACATGTTCATTTCACTGGTAGAATCGGGAAGTTTCAACTCCCTGTGTGTTGGTTTGCTCATAGTGAACCACAAAGTCTGGCATTCACAGCGAATGCTGATACCACACGCTAGGTAGAGGGGGCGTGGCCACAAACTGGAATAATGGAGTTGTTTACTTAGAACGACCAACACAGTACTCTCTGAACTTCTCTAAGTAAGATTTTTTTTTTTACGTTTGTTTTCCACTGTTTGTCATCATGTGTCACGATCGTCTAATGAGGGAGACCAAAGCGCAGCGCGTTGAGCGAACATGACTTTATTAAATTAAAGTACTCACTACAAAAAACAACAAACAATGACGAATCGTGAAGTCCTCAGTTACAATGACTGACAAGGAACAAAAACCCACAACACTAAGGTGAACACTGACAGTTTAAATATGGCTCACAATCAGAGATAACGAGCCGACAGCTGACACTCGTTACCACTGATTGGGAGTCACACGACCAAACAAGGAAACACAACCAAATACAACACAACCAATACCAAACACAACCAAATGAACACACCCTGGCTCAAAATACACAGTCCCGGAGCCAGAGCGTGACAGTACCCCCCCCTAAAGGCGCGGACTCCGACCGCGCCTACACCCCAAATAGGGAAGGGCTGGGTGGGTATTGCTCCTCGGAGGCGGCTCCGGCTCCGGGCTTGACCACCACCCTACTACAATCCCCCCGTAGTGCCCCCAGTCCGATCTGACCCAGTTAGCTGGATCAGGACTGCCGACGCGCACCCCTGGCTTGGCGCGTGAGGCAGGAATGGACCGGACCTGGCAGACGATACGCACCCTTTGCATGGTGCGTGGAGCCGGAACAGGCCTCACCAGGCTGAAGACTCGCATCCCTGGCTTGGTGCGAGTAGCAGGAATGGGCTGAATCCGGCTGACGACTCGCACCCTTGGCTTGGTGCGAGTAGCTTGGATGGGCCGGACTGGGCTGGCGACGCGCACCACAGACCTGGTGCGGAGAGCAGGAACGGGCCGGACAGGGCTGACGAAACGCACCATAGACTTGGTGCGGAGAGCAGGCACGGGTCTGACAGGGCTGGCGACGCGCACCACAGACTTGGCGCGGAGAGCAGGAACGGGCCGGACAGGGCTGACGACGCACACCACTGGCTTGGTGCGGGGAGCTTGGATGGGCCGGACTGTACTGGGGACACACACCACTGGCCCTACACCGGGATCTGGAACGGGCCGGACCGGACTGGCAACACACGCCAGTACCTCTCGCCGTGCCTCTACTTCCTCCATCCCCTCTTCGACCAGTGGCCCCCGTAACCCGACGGCCTCCTCCGGCAACCCACTGGACCTCTCTATCGCGGCCTCCTGCTGGTCCGACGTCGTGAGCCCCCCCCTAAAAATTTTCTGGGGTTCTCTCCTCTTCGTGGACCAGGCCTCCATCGTTCTCGCCAGACTATCACCCCACTGCTCCAAAGTCCAACCTCTCTCCTCTTCTCTTGGCTTGGCCCAGTCGAGACTCCTACTCAACTGCTCCCAAGTCCATCCTCTCTCTTCTTCATGCTGCTTGATCTGGTTAAGGTGGGTTTTTCTGTCACGGTGTAGTAATGGTGTGGTGTGGAATCAGGCGCAGAAGCAGATGTACAGTCCAACAAGACTTTACTAGTGAGAGCAAAATAATCCAAAAACGGCCGGAGGCCAAACAGACGCACACAGGCGTCAAATACGAGCGCACAAACACAGGGCGCAAAAACTCTCCTCAACCGAGGAGGAAGCTAATCGTAACTGGCGTACCGAAACACGGGTAACGCACAAACACCTGACACGAAACAAAAACCCACAACACTAAGGTGAACACTGACAGTTTAAATATGGCTCCCAATCAGAGATAACGAGCCGACAGCTGACACTCGTTACCACTGATTGGGAGTCACACGACCAAACAAGGAAACACAACCAAATACAACACAACCAATACCAAACACAACCAAATGAACACACCCTGGCTCAAAATACACAGTCCCGGAGCCAGAGCGTGACATCATGCCCGTGTGGAGTTCTGTACCTGGCTGTTCTAATTACAAACAAGCGCGAAAATGAGTTATCTTTCACCATTCTACCTACCAGAGATTCACCCCGATTCTGCCAGTAGCTCGCGGCTATCAAGAATGATGCTGTGACCAAAGATTCATTTCGACGACAGCTGAGAAGTGATGCGAACCCAGTGATTTTTTTCCTTCCCAACTAAACGGAAGATTCTCAATTAGAGGTAACCTAACGTTAGCTAGCTTGCTAGCCTAGCTGGGTAAGTTAGCTAGCTAGCTAATGTTACAGTCCTGTATTGAATTCTGAAAACCATCAGCTAAAGCATATAGCTATCTTTTGGTATACACACTGTCAATCAATTTCGCCTATGCGATGGTAGTTACTGCTAGATTGGTAGCTACTGTCGTGTATTGAGATTATGACTATTTTGGAGGAACAAGGAATGTTGTTTAGGTTAGTATCAGAAGGCAATGTTTTAGGTGTAATACCACATACCACCGACAGGAGGTGGGTTGTAGACAGGGGAGACTGGTGATTGGCCAGAAGAGGGGGCATCATTGTTTATAAATAGGGGGGAAAATGACGGAGAGGTTAGAGCAAGCAGCCATTCTGAGGCGTCTCTCCGGGTGTCATGTCACCTGTTACTCATGCTGAAGCTTGTGATCTGAATAAACCTTATGATCGACGTTCAGTATGAGCAGACTCCTTGATTGACGGTAACACCTGCGAATAACATACACTACAAATGGAGGCACCGCTGAGATATTGATTGCATCGTTATTGGTCCCTTTCCTGGATTCGTGAGTTGACTATTGTTCAAGCCGGCTAAAGGTGAGATTATTCACAAACTTTGGACACTAGTCATTTCGTTGATTGGGGAGAGGGCTTTGACGGTGCACAGTTAAAAGTACTTGGGTCGTTATTGAGGTATGGTGTTGCTGTTAACTGGGAGTCTGAACGAAAATATTTTAAATTTGGTTGATGTGTAAACGCTGTTTACAACAATGGATTGTACAAATGGATTGGTAGAGAATATATGTTGGGAGATATCTGCATACTTAGGGCACCGGGAATACGGAAAAGACCTCGAAACGAGGCGACTTGTAATAATAATTATTATTATTATTAAGTGGGCTACAAATCCTGGGCTTAGTTAGACTGAATCAGGTTGATTTCTTAAGCGGGAATTATGAAGTGAATTGGTGTATTTATGTTATACTCCGCCTCTGGTCGACGGGAAATTGGTTTGGGGATAACCGCTTGATATGAGATTCATCTTTCAAGGCAGCATAAAGTTAGACGGGGAGAATTGGACGATTATTTATTTGGCCACGGTGCAGGATATTGATTTGTGTAGTAGGCTGCTGTTGGCTAGAGGCTGAAGCTAAGGCTGGATTGTTTCAGGCCACGTGGTGCCTCGTTGCTAAGGCTTGATTGTATGGTTCGGGTCACGTGGTACATCGTGGCGAAATGCTAAATGCTAATTTTTGAGGCTAAAGTGTGAATCATGCTACATCATGGTGGCTGGATGCTAGTGCTAATTGTGTTTTGTGTCACGATGTACCGTAGGCTAAGCTAACTGCTAAGGTTGAATGCTAATTGTGTTGCGGGCTATATGCTAACGGATATCCTTAGAGATTCCGTTGCGACGGGTGAAAGTCTCTTAAACTTGTTTATGTGTTTGTAAGTCAGGTTATATGTTTTGTGAGCGCTGGTAAATGTTGTTTGATTATAAGGGGGAAATGGGAATTACAGCTGGACTGTTATTATGTTTGGGGAGAGAGAAGAGAGAATCTTTCTTCCACGGTGAAAAGTATTTTTGAATGGTTATGCGCATGCGTTTAATTTTGCGACACTACACTACAGAAAGGGGGAGTTTATGACACGAGATTAGGACACGTTTTGGTTTATGGCACTAAATCTACGACATGCGGTCGACGAAACAAAATGGTGGCGTAAGGTCATATGTTTGTTTGGGGTTTCTTGTTCAGGGGTTTAAGGGCTACCGGAAGAGAGAGGTGAACACGACTCTTTTAAAATCGTTAAAGTAACTGTTATGTGAACGTTAAACTATTTGGCGAGATGTAGTACATTTATAGATCAAATATATGTTGACGGAGTATAATTAATTAAAATAAGACTATTAAAATTAAATGAAATGTTTTGGAGCGATCTATGTAATAAAGGATATTTGCGCATGCGTGGGATTTCTGTAAAACAACACATTGGTTAAACTGCAGGGGGAGACAGAGGAACCCAGACGACGGAACAAATAGGCCCAGGGAGAGTTTAACACGAATCTTATAAGTTTATAAACGGCGGTGGGTTAAGATGAAACTTGTTTTGGGACCTATTAAATTTATAAATTAAATATATGTTGACGAAGTATAATGCATTGAATGTGGATAACTTGATTAATTGCATAAACTGCTGAAATCTTGTGTGTTTCTATGTTTTTTGAAATATGAGAGGAACATGGAATGGCGAGACGAGAGAGAGGAGGGGTGACGTCACATGACGTGACATCACATGATGCAGGAGAGGATCGGATCAGGCTAGTACACAAAATCATCCTAACCAGATATGTGATGTTATGACAATTTTACATCGGCTTGGCAAATACTATTTCATTAAAAATTGCATTTTGGAGGCTATGTGCATCACTGGGGTTTAATTACAGATGTGTTGGGAATCCAGGATGGATTGAGGATTCTTCTGTAAATTTATGATAATTAGAGCTAATGGAGCAAGGGGTTATGGGAATTGGAGTATTGTAGTATTGAAGGTTAGGCTTTGTTTATGGGTATTTTAGTCTGAAGATTACTAACTTGCATTTACTTGCATTTGATGGGTTGTGGTAATATATTCAACACTAATTGATAAATTGGTGATATAGGAATAAAAAATTGGTTTTAAATTATTCATAATTTTTAATTGAGTTTTTAATGGGTTTTTATTTTTAATTAAAGGGTTTTTGAATAAGGCATTTAATTGAATGTTTTTAATATTCATATTTTATTTTATTTAAAAAAAATTTTGGGAGGAGGGAAGGAAAAAAAAAATGTTTTTATTTTATTTTTATTTTTTTGAAGGTTGTTAGGGTTATATTAATAATTTAAGGGGGGAAGCCTATATAACTTATACAGTCTAGAATAAGATAGTTCACAATAAAGGAATATAAAAGGGTGTTACAATGGGGAAAAAGATATCAGGACTATGAGAGTCATTTCACGGGTGGAAATAGGGGTAATCCTTTAATTAAAGTGTTGCTAGGTTATCCGGCAAGTGAAACAAAAGTTGCCCTTCATTCTCAAACAAAAATTGATAAAATATGTCAGCGATAAGATAGGTTTAAAAAGTAGAGCTTAGGGATGTTTATTCTCAGCTTATAATGATCATCTAGCAGGGTGATTATGGCATCAGAGATGAAGACGAATACGAGCAGAAACAACGATGAAGATGAATTCAGAAGACGGAAGAAAATGGGATGTCTGGGAACTTAAGGAGATGAGGAGGATGAAGATGAGTGATTGAGAGAGGTCATGGGGGGATATGACTCTGATCAGAAGGAAGTGGCAAGAGAGGAAAGAAGGATACTGGAGACTTGATCTCTGATGAAAGTTGAACGAAGGAGACAAGAGATTCGAGTTCTGATGAAGAAAGTGATGAAGATTTGGAGATTAAAGGTGTTGTATGTTCAAGAGGATTTTATCCTACAATGACTGGCAAAGAAGAAATAGGAGATATAGACCGAGGCGTATCAGGCCTGGAGGAAGAGACGACTTTGGGAGAGGTAAGGGAGCTAGAGGAACAGCTCGAGACGCTGAAGATATAGAAGAGACAAGGAGAAAACCTGCGGAGAACATTTTTAATCCCAAGAATTGAAGAAGAACACATTGAGGTAAAGAAGAGCCCACTAGTAAGAAGATGATGGAAGATGATATTTCGAGGACAGAACTTGGAACTAAGGTTGAAGAATACTGATATGTCAACGATGAGAAGAACCGGACGAAGAAAACTCAAGCAAATACAACTTATAACTGGTGGTGGAGAAGAAGAAAATAAGTGTGGGTTATGAAGAATCAGAGTGAATCAAATCAACAATCACTGTTACAGCTTTAACGGAACAATATCAAAGGCAATTGTACCAACCAAGGGGGGACCAGATGTTCCATATCGACTGTCAGTTTCTGGACAGACACAGAATTGGAGAAGAAGAAACAGAGGAAGATCAACGAGCAAGTGAAGATCACCGGTGCTTCAGGTGAACACTAAATATTCTAGAGTGCCGAGAATATCCGGAAGGGGTGCATTGCTGAGAGCATCGATTAGAGAAGAAGAGGAAATAGCTAACAGTTGAAACAACTGACCATTAGAAGTGATAGTGAATAGGGGAAAAACTTATCGGGGTTCCGTCTAAAAAGGTTAAACATATCACTCTGTAAAATAAACTAATTAGGTTAGGATAGGGATTGGAAGTAGTAAAATAGTTTAATTACTCTTAGGGAATCAATTGAGCTCTGCTATAAAAGTCAAAGAGGAAGTAAAAGAGACATACTAATATTAGAAGATGCTGTTATGGCAGTGTTGGGAAGAGATGCATGGTGTAAATTTAAGTGTTCAATCAGAGGCATACTGACTGTCTGGTAGAATATTTTAAAAAGTAGGGTTTTTGGGGAATCATTTGCTTAAAAGATAAATATCATAGGAAGGATGATAATGTATTAGATTGCCTGTTAGACAATCTGTCTGGGAAAAAACTTAATAGGGGTGACTGTTATTTTGGGTTACATTCTTACACTAAGAGATTTGAGGTTAGGTTAAAAGGTGTTTAGTCGGTTTTGCCAAGTCTGTGTGTAATGAGTCAGAAGCAGGTGGGGAACTTTCCCAATCACATATTCTAAAAATTTGGTGGTAAGAGATTTTGTCAATAGATCAGGGGAAAAGGTTTTAAATGTTATGAGAGAAAAGATTAGATTAAAATAAGTTAGGGGTAGGCTAGGTTGAAGGGACTCTGAGACAGTAAGCTAAGTTTCAAAGTTAGTAGTAAGACAGAGAGAGAACAGTAATGAATGACACTGTCCAGTAGGGAGATCAAGGTCATTATAGGTGTATTTTGTTATAATCAGGAGGTTTAAAGTTTAGAGGTAGAACTGAAAGGGGGAAAAAGTGACACTAGGGGTGATAGATGGAAGTACAAGGAAGGAGTTCAAAGTCTTATGGGAAAACTAGGAGTAAATAAGGACATTAACACTTCAGTTTATTAGAACAACAGGGAGAAGCAATTTAACTCTTTCAACATTGATAGGTATTAAAGTCATAAACATATTGCATTTGATTATAAGGGAACCAGTACAGCACCAATTTTAGGGGGAAAAATACTTATTAGGGTTTAAGATGGGGACGTTTCTCTCATATGGAGAGATAAATATGGAGAATAAGTATTGTTATCAGGACCAGGAGTAGAAGGAGGTATAGTTTGGAATAGGGTTAGGAGTGACTGTTCACTTATGTTGCGTAATATTATAGAGAAAGGTTAGGGAGAATATATGTGTACTTATTTAGGGCAAGCATTAGAATTTGTTTCGGTTAGGAATTATTGGTTAAAGGGCAATGTAATTCATAAAGTAACGCTTATAATGGAAGATTTGAAGTCTGTGGAAGTTTTCACAGTCATTGAGGGAGTTCAGGAGGAGTAGAACTGAATGGACAGTAGTCACTCCAACAGTAGATAATACACAGAGGATAATGGGAAATTTTGCACTAGAAGTAATTAGGGTTGATACAGCAGCTAAATCAACTACTTTAAGGGTAACTTTGGAAGGGATTAATGATACTATGGCAATAGCAAATATAGGAGTAGGATACTGACAACAATTGTTCTGAAATTAAAGAGGTAGCAAGAGGGACTCAGGAGGTTATGGTACGAATGGGGTTAAAATAGAGCAGATAGAAACAATATAGATTAATCTGAAATGGAGAATAGAGATTCATCATGGAAGCTGCAGTATGGGGTCTTTTGATTTTGATGACAGAGGGGGGGGGCATCTGATCAGTGCTGCTCGTTCCTCTGTTGTGAAAATTAGAGATAGATTAACTCATTCTGTAGGGTCAGTGAGGAATCTTGAGGGTTGATGTCTGTTGGGGATGCCAGCCCAAGACGTGTTAGACGGTCGCGCGGCCTCTGGCAGGTGTGGGTAAATGTTATGCTTTGTCATGACTGTGGTATCGGCAACAGTCATTGACCGATAAAATAATGTAGTTGTCAGACCAGTAGGGTTTAAGTGTTCTTGGGTGAAAAGATTACCCTATGAGCATTGGTTAGAGGGAAAGTAAAATCAGGTAATTGCAAATCCTGAAGCATTCAGGTGAAATATTGAGGGCTAAAAGTTGTGTTTGTTCTAATAAAACATATGAGGTAAGGGGTATGTTTATGGAAAGATCAGATTGGGATGTTAGATGATAACTTTGGATAAGCATGACCTTAAGGGTAGTAATGACAAATAATAGGTTACTTTTTATATATCAGGTAGTAAGAAGAGCAGGACTTTGATGGTTAAAAGATTAGCTTTTGACTGACAATGTGACTATGGGAATTTTAGAGGATAAGGGGAAATTATGATAGAGTATATTCTTACCCTATGGGGGATAGGATGTTGTTACAGGTCAACGTTGAAGATTCCATATGAGGTTTTACCATTATAAGAGGGATAGCATTGGACACAGCTAAATCTAGGGTTAAAAGGGTGACATTACATTTACATTTCAGTCATTTAGCAGACACATGGCGACATGTCATAGTCTTCAAGCCTATCATTGAAGAATACGTTTAAGGGAGAAGGGGGGACTTCATTCATGGTATGGTGTAACATTTGGGAAGATAATATTGATAAATATTAGTGTATTCCTGTGAGTCCAGATAGTTTAGATAATATAAGGGAAGCATTTGAAAGGATTTGGTTGCAAGATTAATTAGGCCAGTAGGGGCAGTGATGGGTCAGATTCTAGTAGTTTAAGCTTTGATAACACTGTGTGATGTTTGTACTGACTTTTGAGAAAGTTATGAGATTGAGATAGGTTGGAGAAGTGGTGCCTGGAGACAACACTCAGATGCCGGTGTTGACTGTTCCGGATCTGGACGAAGACGGACGAGGGGGTCTAGATGGACTACTGAATGGATAAATATCATTTTGGATTATTTTATGATTTTTCAAATTGGTTTTTCAATATTAGTATGATTTTTAGTGTGATTTATGAATCAAAGGGGGGAATGGATAATGTGATTCATGCATCATTTATGTATCATTTTTTAAATTCTTAGGTGAAATGGAGGTTTAATTTGAAAGTGGTTGTTTTGCAAAGGATACTGTTTGGTCGTTTATTTTCTTGTCATTCCAGAAGCATGTGGGAGAACATGTGGAGATTGGAATACTCAAACAAAGACAATATGAAGGGACAATATGACTGGAGGAGATGAAACAAGGAGGGTGTGGCTGATTCCATCATCAACAAGTCCATTGGAAGAGGACACTACAGGAAGAGGAAGTGTAGTGGACTACATTCCAGTGTCTGCAATGAAATATAGACATATTTGATGTGTAATACATAATTGTGTCATATTCTTAGGTATTGATTTTAGTAGAATGATGTTTGATGTTATTGAATGCAGATGAGGATCGTAGATGCTTTTGTTTATTTCGATGGGGTTAGGGACAGAATGTTTAAGCAGGGAGAGATTCCCTTTCAGGTCCTATGGGTTGACCAGCCTGAGAGTGGATATTTATGGATAGGATTTTGTTTACATGGGTATTTAATTACATCATAGTTTCAAATGCATTTACATGAGTTATGAGGTTATCTGGAGTACCGACGGTGGTTGCCTGGGGCAGAGGGACGGTGAGAGAATTTTACTGTCTTGATTGATATGGATGGATGGCTGCTGGACAGTTTTTCGCTCTCACACTCCATAGAGATTTATTCATAATTCATAGTAATGTGTTCATACTTCAGAAACAGTTGTTCATAATTCATAGTAATGTGTTCATACTTCATAAATAGTTGTTCATATGTCATAGTAATGTATTCACACTTCATAAACAGGTATTTCATAGAAAGGTATTTACACTCAAGAGGAGAATGGGTTTGGTTTAATGTTAAAGATACTCAATGAGATAAATGGTTACTAGTCATAATCCTATTCTGTTTGGTTTCGAGACGTTTAGTTCGTCTCGAAGGGGGGAATATGTCGTGTATTGAGATTATGACTATTTTGGAGGA
This sequence comes from Coregonus lavaretus, assembly GCF_964263955.1. Lineage (NCBI taxonomy): Eukaryota > Metazoa > Chordata > Actinopteri > Salmoniformes > Salmonidae > Coregonus > Coregonus lavaretus. Next base: position 137,084 of record NW_028159223.1, read on the forward strand.
ACAAGGAATGTTGTTTAGGTTAGTATCAGAAGGCAATGTTTTAGGTGTAATACCACATACCACCGACAGGAGGTGGGTTGTAGACAGGGGAGACTGGTGATTGGCCAGAAGAGGGGGCATCATTGTTTATAAATAGGGGGGAAAATGACGGAGAGGTTAGAGCAAGCAGCCATTCTGAGGCGTCTCTCCGGGTGTCATGTCACCTGTTACTCATGCTGAAGCTTGTGATCTGAATAAACCTTATGATCGACGTTCAGTATGAGCAGACTCCTTGATTGACGGTAACACCTGCGAATAACATACACTACACTACCTTCAGCAGAGTAAACATTTTTGTTCTTTGACTGACGTTAACTAACATAAGCTAGCTAATGTTCCCAAATAAAGAGTCTCAATTTTGTTGCCATCACCCTTGTCTGTAAAATACTATGTTACTAAAAATGGAATTGTCTATATACTGTAGCTTACTCACTCTCTTTTTGTGTGTTGGTAGCAATGATTAATGTGTATAAATTGTCTATGGTGGGTTAGTTGGTTCTCAGCCAGTCTCAACTGGCTAGAAATCTTGCTGCCATCTTAGTTAGCTAACAGCAAGCTGACAATATTGAAATGTCCATGTTAGGTACAGTGTGCTTAGCTAGCCAGTCTAATAGAAATCAATACAATTAGTGGGGTGGTTAAATTGATTATTGTTGTGTATTGTGTTGTAGGTGGTACATAATCTGATTCCACCAACATGCATTTCCAACCCCTAGCTCTGCACAAGGTGAAGGTAAGGTGGCCAAAATATTTTAGCTAATTGGTCGTTTGACCAATCAGATCAGTTCTGAAAAAGATCTGATGTGATTAAGACCAATTAGTGGAAAAAATATCAGAATTGGGCTGCCTGTGTAAACACAGCCAGTGTGGCTCAGCATAAGACCATGTAGAACAGGGGTCTCCAACCCTGTTCCTGGAGAGATACCCTCCTGTAGGGGTCTCCAACCCTGTTCCGGGAGAGATACCCTCCTGTAGGGGTCTCCAACCCTGTTCCGGGAGAGATACCCTCCTGTAGGGGTCTCCAACCCTGTTCCGGGAGAGATACCCTCCTGTAGGGGTCTCCAACCCTGTTCCTGGAGAGATACCCTCCTGTAGGTTTTCACTCCAACCCTGTTCCTGGAGAGATACCCTCCTGTAGGTTTTCGCTCCAACCCCAGTTGTAACTAACCTGGTTCAGCTTATCAACCAGCTAATTATTAGAATCAGGTGTGCTAGATTAGGGTTGGAGTTAAAACCTACAGGATGGTAGCTCTCCAGGAACAGGGTTGGAGTGAAAACCTACAGGATGGTAGCTCTCCAGGAACACGGTTGGAGTGAAAACCTACAGGATGGTAGCTCTCCAGGAACAGGGTTGGAGTGAAAACCTACAGGATGGTAGCTCTCCAGGAACAGGGTTGGAGAGCCCTGATGTAGAACCACCATAACATAAATATGGATATTTTCTATCAATCTTTGAAATTTGTCTTCCGTTATAGATTCACAGAATATATTTATATAAGCTGTACAAGGCTCTGTAGCATCAAACAGATGTTAGACATTCAGATATCCAAATAATGTTAGTTTATTTGTCAAAATCTAGAATACAGGGGAGTGTACACTATTTAATGCTAACTCAAGACAATCGGGTATTCAACAACAATGTTGTATGGTAAAAGTAACATTTTTGGTATGAACAGTGTAGTACAGTTTAGTGTGTCCGAGTGTGTCTCAGGTGTAGAGAACTGTAGCTACAGATTGTTACACCAGATAATGTGATTTACACAAAGATTTTTGCCGACATCTTGTCTATTTTAAGTCTTCTCTCATTAATCGAGACAGGATGTTGTCCATGCGAAAGTGCTGCATGTCATTATGACAGAGACCTGTCTCAATCAATGAGTAAGAAGACTTGAAATAGACACGATGGCGACGCACATATTGTTGGATTACTTTATGGAGCAAAAATAATATTTATTTTAATAACAGAGCATTTTCTAAATTCAAACTGACCCCCTGCAACTGTACACTGACATTTTATGAGACTCCTGTTTCCCCCGAATCGAGGAAAAACCATCACTAAGGTTGGTCGAAAATTCTCTGTACTACACCAAACAGTACCTATGCTGTAACTCCCAGTAATGGATACCAAAAATATTTGGTTAAATCACATTATCTGGTGTAACAATCTGTAGCTAAGAGAACTGGTGATCAGCAGATGATGGGAGAGGTGGTCATGATGAAATTGGCATTCCAAAGGAACATACAGTAAGTTCAGGGATACTTGTAAAGCTGTGGGAGGAGTGTTGTCATGATCAAACTGCCATTCAGCTCCTCTTGAGTCATCTGCTTGAAATCCAGCATAATGTCTAATCCCTTGAGAGGGATACAGTTCACGGGATACAGTTCTGCTACAATGACACACGCAGGCAAAGGAATTCTGTTTCTGTATCTAGAATCCCCTCCAGGAAGAAGCCCAGGCACCACATGGTATATTCTGTAAGACAAAAAACAAAACAAATGATAGTCTATTGTACAGTTTGAACAACAGCTGAACCGTGCCAGCATAACATTGTCACAACTCCCTCCGAAGCTGCCTCATCTCCTTGTTCAGGCAGGCTTCGGCGTTCGTCGTCACCGGCCTTCTAGCCACTGCCACTCCTCTTTTCATCATTCCATTTGTTTTGTCTTGTTTTTCACACACACCTGGTTCATATCCCCTCATCAGTCTCTGTATAATTATTCCCTCTGCTCCCCCATGTCTTTGTGTGTTATTGTTCCATGTGGAGGTGTCACTAGCTTGTTGAGCATTATGTTACTTTTATCGCCGGGATATTCACCCATGTGTTTTGTTTTTCCAATACGCATTTAAGTCACACTGTATTTGGTTTACGCATTACTGTGGACTGCTGTATTGGCCAAATAAACCCTATTCTATGATTCACACCTCCTGCGCCTGGCTCCATCCTACTCACCTTGTTACAAACATCAACATTAGGGTAGACTAGTTGAACATGCATACATGTGCACAGGCACAGAGATTACATTTAGAACAATATCTAGCCTAATATAAATAAATATGACATAACCCTCAACATTTGCACAGTGACCAGACCGTACAAATGAGCCTAGGTAGGTAGGCAAACAGTATCTACCTACAGCCATGTCTATCAGGCATGCTTAGGCAAATATTTGTATAGTAAAACCAGCTTCAGTTTTAGATATTTACAACTGTAAATTGTTGTATTATTGTTTCTCCTCACTGTTTGCTAGTAAACTTAGCAGGCTAGCTTGCTGGATATGCAAAACTTATTTACATCTGTTTGGAATCTTATCTTGTGTCATGCCTATAGTTTTGTGAGATTGAAATGCATCCAAGGTCATAATCATAACCAATTTCAACCCTCGACAATTATGTTACATAGCTAGCTAGTAAAATGATTTACAGTTGCTGATGTTACACATGTTTGCGAACAAGTTACCTATGTGAGGTGTGGCGCATAACAAGTTAGCAGGCACCAGGCTAACTAGCTAGCCAACTCCAGTTATGTGCTAACATTTGCTGGTAAACCTAGCTTTAGGTGACTGGTTGTAACGTTGTAGTGTGCTGTTTTAGTAGCTAGCCATATCTACCACTAGAAAGAGAAGAGGTTTTACAACTTCTATTTTTAGTCATAGATATGGCTACTTGTAGTTGTTTAGCTAGCTAACTTAGTTAGTTAGCTAGCTACCGAGGTAGCTATATAGCTAGCTAAGTTAGCAAACAGAAAAATAATCAGATTTCCCCCCACTATAACACAGTAGCATGTTAGCCAGCAGTATACCATATGGGTTTCAGTAGATAAACTAAAGTTAGCTAGGTGGCTAGGTAGCTAGGTGGCTAGGTGGCTAGGTGGCCTGCAGGAAACAATACTTATTTAGCTAGCCACCATATTTGTCATCTGCCCTCTTGGTGCTGGCATTGGCTGTAGCTGAGCTTCTAATGTTAGCTAAATCCAACTCTGTTTCGAATCCTCTTCGCTATATTCCGGTTGAAACATGTATGGTTGAATGTCAGCATGTAGCTAATAGATGCTCCATCGTCGAATTCGTGTTGATGAGAGGAATCACTTGAAGCCATTGCGTCTGGTCAGTTCTTTCAGTTTTGCCCAAAGGATTGTTGTTAGTGTCCGCCTCCTTTAAAAAAAAGCCAGACTTGGTGGCGGGACGGGGGCCAGAGCATGAAGCATCGCCCAACACAAGTTGTCTTCTTTCAGAGACTGGAAAAACTGAATTTACTAATGAATCCGCCAATAGGAACATCTCTGAAAGACGTCCAATGGCTCTATCGAACAAGGGCAACCATATCTACACCCACAAAAACATACAGTACGATCAGTATAACATAGAGCCTTTGTGAAATACCACAAAGCAGGACTATATGTATTATTAGATCTCGCCGCCCTCCCCATCGATGCACCGGAAGGAGGAGGGTGTATTAGCCCTGACTGGCCTACCTCCTGGTGTGAAACACATCTCACTGTCCTTGAAATGCCTCAGACATGATGAAAACAAGCCCAGATTCCCCCAGGGTGAAATTCCCCTTTGAGAAAAAGTATACAAAGACAAAATACAAAAGTATTGACCTCAGTTTCGGTAGTTTACAGTGTAGATGTTTTAGTCCAGCCTCCCACCACAAATCAACTAACTGTAACTCAGGTTCCTCAGGTCCAGCTATCTCAGATGTGAGACTGCGGATTGGAGAATGGAGGCCAGTGATCCACAGTCCTCCTCAGAGAACCCTGTAGGAACAGAGACAATATCACTCATACAGAGTGTGAGGTCAGTAGTGCATGTCAGGGACATATACCTGCATTATTCAGAATCTGACCTTTAGATGGTAACACATTTAGCACAAAACATCTTAGTCTGGTATGTATTCATACAGTAGGTATGTGTCTGTAGACCTGTGAGTAGTTTAAAAATAATTGTGATTGGAAATAATATTGTTTAGAAGGTGATAATGTGATCCCAACAAACTATTAAATAATGATTGAATCATTAAACTCTCATCATGTGAAGACCCCTGATACTATTGACCAGTGTGGATGGTTCAGAGAAACAGAGTGAACACTCAGTTTCCCCACATGAAATAACTGGGTACTGATCCTCAAGTCCAGCTCTCTCAGAGGTTTCTGCTGATTGGAGAATGGATGATCCACAGACCTCCGCTGTGTAAGTAATGTCATCCAGTCTTTAGAAACAGAGACACATTTCTCTACTCCCTGTATACGTCTTTCTTGTTTTGGATGTTTGTAAATAAGACCATTTTGCAGTTTCACCTTGCTGAGTATTAAAGGTGCAATATGCAGAAATCGCTTCGCCATTTCCTGGTTGCTCAAATTCTAATAGTTAGTCTAAATTCAGTTTATGTGACAAAATAAGCAGTCATTGTGTAGAGAATCGTTGTACCATCTAAACCATTGTGAAATATATTTTCCATAACCAAAAATATTGTATTTTCAGCTGTTTGAAGCTGGTGTACAAAACCTAAAGTAAAAGATGCAAAAACTAAACTTAAGAACGGGAAGCATAGAAATCGCTTACATAGAACAGATCTACCCCTTCTTAGACTTGCTTTCAATGAGAATTGCAGATCTATAACTCACATTTCTAAGTACATTTGGTCGGTCGCCCAAAAAGTTACATATTGCAGCTTTAATATAAAGTATTATGAGTTTAAAGTATAACAACAACTACCATCATCACCATCATCTTTACTATCATCAACATCATAATCATCATCATCACCATCATCATCACTACCATCACCATCACCATCACTACCATCACCATCACCATCACCATCATCATCACCATCACTACAATCACCATCATCACCACACCATCACCATCACCATCACCATCACTACCATCACCATCATCACCACACCATCACCATCACTACCATCATCATCACCATCATCATCACTACCATCACCATCATCATCACCATCATCTTATCACCATCACCATCACCATCACTACCATCACCATCACCATCACATCATCTCATCACCATCATCATCATCTCATCTCCATCACCATCATCACCACACCATCATCATCACCATCACCATCACCATCACTACCATCACCATCATCTCATCACCATCACCATCACCATCATCATCATCTCATCACCATCACCATCATCATCACTACCATCACCATCATCATCATCTCATCACCATCACCATCATCATCTCTTCTCATCTCATCATCTCATCACCATCACCATCACCATCATCATCTCATCACCATCACCATCATCATCATCTCATCACCATCATTATCATCATAAATGGTGGTTTCTTCACTGTCTGGCGGTGGCACTGCGGAGGCCTGTTGGAGGCTTCACCACTTTGGCCAATCAGAACATAAAGAAAAACATATATCAAAATTCACTGTGTCTGCCTTGATGTTCATAAAACTCCACGACCTGCTGTTGTGCAGTGGAACCCAGAACGATATGTGAGCACTTGGTTACAGCGACACCGTTCTGCCAAGGACACCCAAACCAGAGTGGCCACCGCAAGGCTCAAGGAGCCTGACCCTCTCTGGAAGATGCTGTAGCTTGGGATATTTAGCCAATATTGGCTATTGGTTGAGACGCAGGGCCCATTCTAGCTTGGTATGTCAGGGTGGGCAACTGGAAATGTGAATTGGGCCAAGGTGGAGGAAAAAATGCATTTAGGTTATAGTTTATTGAGATGCATGGATACACCACACCAAAAGCTTGATTTTATGACTGTTTCAAAATGAATTTCCTGCAATTCTGCGTAGTAATGATTTATATTCACTACTTGGTCAATTGATTTGATAGCATGTTTAATCTATGCAATTAAATCTATGAATTGATAGTTCACCTCTCTGTTTCTATTCATCTGTAATAGGGTATATTGTAACCATGTGTTCAAGCCAATCAAATCAAAGTTTATTTAGCACTGTCCTTTTAGAATCACGGAGGGTTGTCCAATTGTTTAATACTTTACTAAACCCTCATCAAGATCTGTTGCCTAATAGTCTAATAATAGTCATATTAATCACTTATTATTATTATTATTACAAATAGAAGATTATCACTTCTCACAATGGTGTGGGTTTAGTAAAGTTAGATCAAAGATGGATCAATGTCTATCAAGATCATATAATGACTCATTAGTATTTTACATAAAGATACTTTTACTAGAAGAGACAGCAGTGATAATGAAAGCTAGACACCAGAAGAGACGGCAGTGATAATGAAAGCTAGACAGCAGAAGAGACAGCAGTGATAATGAAAGGTAGACACCAGAAGAGACAGCAGTGATAATGAAAGGTAGACAGCAGTGATAATGAAAGCTAGACACTAGAAGAGACAGCAGTGATAATGAAAGGTAGACAGCAGTGATAATGAAAGCTAGACAGCAGAAGAGACAGCAGTGATAATGAAAGGTAGAAACCAGAAGAGACAGCAATGATAATGAAAGCTAGACACCAGAAGAGACAGCAGTGATAATGAAAGCTAGACACCAGAAGAGACAGCAGTGATAATGAAAGCTAGACATCAGTGATAATGAAAGCTAGACAGCAGAAGAGACAGCAGTGATAATGAAAGGTAGACAGCAGAGATAATGAAAGCTAGACACCAGAAGAGACAGCAGTGATAATGAAAGGTAGACAGCAGAAGAGACAGCAGAGATAATGAAAGGTAGACACCAGAAGAGACAGCAGTGATAATGAAAGCTAGATACCAGAAGAGACAGCAGTGATAATGAAAGGTAGACAGCAGTGAAAATGAAAGGTAGACACTAGAAGAGACAGCAGAGATAATGAAAGCTAGACACCAGAAGAGACAGCAGTGATAATGAAAGGTAGACAACAGAAGAGACAGCAGTGATAATGAAAACTAGACACCAGAAGAGACAGCAGTGATAATGAAAGGTAGACACCAGAAGAGACAGCAGTGATAATGAAAGGTAGACACCAGAAGAGACAGCAGTGATAATGAAAGCTAGACAGCAGAAGAGACAGTAGTGTTAATGAAAGCTAGACAGCAGAAGAGACAGCAGTGATAATGAAAGGTAGACAGCAGTGATAATGAAAGGTAGACAGCAGTGATAATGAAAGGTAGACAGCAGTGAAAATGAAAGGTAGACAGCAGTGATAATGAAAGCTAGACACCAGAAGAGACAGCAGTGATAATGAAAGGTAGACAGCAGAAGAGACAGCAGAGATAATGAAAGGTGGACACCAGAAGAGACAGCAGTGAGAATGAAAGCTAGACAGCAGAAGAGACAGCAGTGATAATGAAAGGTAGACACCAGAAGAGACAGCAGTGATAATGAAAGGTAGACAGCAGTGATAATGAAAGCTAGACACTAGAAGAGACAGCAGTGATAATGAAAGGTAGACACCAGAAGAGACAGCAGTGATAATGAAAGGTAGACAGCAGTGATAATGAAAGCTAGACAGCAGAAGAGACAGCAATGATAATGAAAGCTAGACACCAGAAGAGACAGCAGTGATAATGAAAGCTAGACACCAGAAGAGACAGCAGTGATAATGAAAGCTAGACAGCAGAAGAGACAGCAGTGATAATGAAAGGTAGACACCAGAAGAGACAGCAGTGATAATGAAAGCTAGACAGCAGAAGAGACAGCAGTGATAATGAAAGGTAGACAGCAGTGATAATGAAAGCTAGACAGCAGAAGAGACAGCAGTGATAATGAAAGGTAGACAGCAGTGATCATGAAAGCTAGACACCAGAAGAGACAGCAGTGATAATGAAAGCTAGACAGCAGAAGAGACAGCAGTGATAATGAAAGGTAGACACCAGAAGAGACAGCAGTGATAATGAAAGCTAGACACCAGAAGAGACAGCAGTGATAATGAAAGCTAGACACCAGAAGAGACAGCAGTGATAATGAAAGCTAGACACCAGAAGAGACAGCAGAGATAATGAAAGCTAGACACCAGAAGAGACAGCAGTGATAATGAAAGGTAGACAGCAGTGATAATGAAAGCTAGACAGCAGAAGAGACAGCAGTGATAATGAAAGGTAGACAGCAGTGATAATGAAAGCTAGACACCAGAAGAGACAGCAGTGATAATGAAATGTAGACAGCAGAAGAGACAGCAGAGATAATGAAAGGTAGACACCAGAAGAGACAGCAGTGTTAATGAAAGCTAGACACCAGAAGAGACAGCAGTGATAATGAAAGCTAGATACCAGAAGAGACAGCAGTGATAATGAAAGGTAGACAGCAGTGAAAATGAAAGGTAGACACTAGAAGAGACAGCAGAGATAATGAAAGCTAGACACCAGAAGAGACAGCAGTGATAATGAAAGGTAGACACCAGAAGAGACAGCAGTGATAATGAAAGCTAGACACCAGAAGAGACAGCAGTGATAATGAAAGCTAGACAGCAGAAGAGACAGCAGTGATAATGAAATGTAGACACCAGAAGAGACAGCAGTGATAATGAAAGGTAGACACCAGAAGAGACAGCAGTGATAATGAAAGCTAGACAGCAGAAGAGACAGCAGTGTTAATGAAAGCTAGACAGCAGAAGAGACAGCAGTAATAATGAAAGGTAGACAGCAGTGATAATGAAAGGTAGACACCAGAAGAGACAGCAGTGATAATGAAAGGTAGACACCAGAAGAGACAGCAGTGATAATGAAAGGTAGACACCAGAAGAGACAGCAGTGATAATGAAAGCTAGACACCAGAAGAGACAGCAGTGATAATGAAAGCTAGACAGCAGAAGAGACAGCAGTGATAATGAAATGTAGACACCAGAAGAGACAGCAGTGATAATGAAAGGTAGACACCAGAAGAGACAGCAGTGATAATGAAAGCTAGACAGCAGAAGAGACAGCAGTGATAATGAAAGGTAGACACCAGAAGAGACAGCAGTGATAATGAAAGCTAGACACCAGAAGAGACAGCAGTGATAATGAAAGCTAGACAGCAGAAGAGACAGCAGTGATAATGAAAGGTAGACACCAGAAGAGACAGCAGTGATAATGAAAGGTAGACAGCAGTGATAATGAAAGGTAGACAGCAGTGATAATGAAAGCTAGACAGCAGAAGAGACAGCAGTGATAATGAAAGGTAGACAGCAGTGATAATGAAAGGTAGACAGCAGTGAAAATGAAAGGTAGACAGCAGTGATAATGAAAGGTAGACACCAGAAGAGACAGCAGTGATAATGAAAGGTAGACAGCAGTGATAATGAAAGCTAGACACCAGAAGAGACAGCAGTGATAATGAAAGCTAGACACCAGAAGAGACAGCAGAGATAATGAAAGCTAGACACTAGAAGAGACAGCAGTGATAATGAAAGCTAGACACTAGAAGAGACAGCAGTGATA
>NW_028159223.1:150000-162500 GCF_964263955.1 Coregonus lavaretus
GAACGGAGCAAAGTACAGAGAGATCCTTGATGAAAACCTGCTCCAGAGCGCTCAGGACCTCAGACTGGGGCAACGGTTCACATTCCAACAGGACAACGACCCTAAGCACACAACCAAGACAACGCAGGAGTGGCTTCGGGACAAGTTTCTGAATGTCCTTGAGTGGCCCAGCCAGAGCCTGGACTTGAACCCGATCTAACATATCTGGAGAGACCTGAAAATAGCTGTGCAGCGACTCTCCAAATCCTACCTGACAGAGCTTGAGAGGATGGGAGAAACTCCCCAAATACAGGTGTGCCAAGCTTGTAGCGTCATACCCAAGAAGACTTGAGGCTGTAATCGCCGCCAAAGGTTCTTCGACAAAGTACTGAGTAAAGGGTCTGAATCCTTATGTAAATGTGATATATATATTACTTTTGTTATACATATGCAAAAATGTATTTAAACCTGTTTTTGCTTTGTCATTATTGGGTACTGTGTGTAGATTCATGAAGAAAAAAAATGATTTAATTAATTTTAGAATAAGGATGTAACTTAACAAAATGAATACTTTCCGAATGCACTACAGGACAAAATACAAACCCTCCAACCCCAAAAGGCCTGTGGTGTTGATGGTATCCTAAGTGAAATTCTAAAATATACAGACCACAAATTCCAATTGCCTATACTTAAACTCGTTAACATCATCCTCAGCTCTGGCATCTTTCCCAATATTTGGAACCAAGGACTGATAACCCCAATCCACAAAAGTGGAGACAAATTTGACCCCAATCACTACCGGAATATGTTCCGGGATTCTTCCGATGGCATTGAGGAGTACACCACATCAGTCACTGGCTTCATCAATAAGTGCATCGATGACATCGTCCCCACAGTGACCGTACGTACATACCCCAACCAGAAGCCATGGATTACAGGAAACATCCGCACTGAGCTAAAGGGTAGAGCTGCCGCTTTCAAGGAACGGGACTCTAACCCGGACGCTTATAAGAAATCCTGCTATGCCCTCCGACAAACCATCAAACAGGCAAAGAGTCAATACAGGACTAAGATCGAATCGTACTACACCGGCTCTGACGCTCGTCGGATGTGGCAGGGCTTGAAAACTATTACAGACTACAAAGGGAAGCACAGCCGCGAGCTGCAAAGTGACACAAGCCTACCAGATGAGCTAAATCACTTCTATGCTCGCTTCGAGGCAAGCAACACTGAAGCATGCATGAGAGCATCAGCTGTTTCGGATGACTATGTGATCACGCTCTCCGTAGATGATGTGAGTAAGACTTTTAAGCAGGTCAACATTCATAAGGCCGCAGGGCCAGACGGATTACCAGGACGTGTACTCCGAGCATGCGCTGACCAACTGGCAAGTGTCTTCACTGACATTTTCAACATGTCCCTGACTGAGTCTGTAATACCAACATATTTCAAGCAGACCACCATAGTCCCCGTGCCCAAGGACTCTAAGATAACCTGCCTAAATGACTACCGACCCGTAGCACTCATGTCTGTAACCATGAAGTGCTTTGAAAGGTTGGTCATGGCTCACATCAACACCATTATCCCAGAAACCCTAGACCCACAATTTGCATACCGCCCCAACAGATCCACAGATGATGCAAACTCTATTGCGCTCTACGCTACCCTATCCCACCTGGACAAAAGGAACACCTACGTGAGAATGCTATTCATTGACTACAGCTCAGCGTTCAACACCATAGTGCCCTCAAAGCTCATCACTAAGCTAAGGACCCTGGGACTAAACACCTCCCTCTGCAACTGGATCCTGGACTTCCTGACGGGCCGCCCCCAGGTGGTAAGGGTAGGTAACAACACATCTGCCACGCTGATCCTCAACACGGGGGCCCCTCAGGGGTGCGTGCTCAGTCCCCTCCTGTACTCCCTGTTCACCCATGACTGCATGGCCAGGCATGACTCCAACACCATCATTAAGTTGTGGTCCTCTGTAGCTCAGCTGGTAGAGCACGGCGCTTCTAACGCCAAGGTAGTGGGTTCGATCCCCGGGACCACCCATACACAAAAATGTATGCACGCATGACTGTAAGTCGCTTTGGATAAAAGCGTCTGCTAAATGGCATATTATATTATTATTATAAGTTTGCAGACGACACAACAGTGGTAGGCCTGATCACCGACAACGGTGAGACAGCCTATAGGGAAAAGGTCAGAGACCTGGCCGTGTGGTGCCAGGATAACAACCTCTCACTCAACGTGATCAAGACAAAGGAGATGATTGTGGACTACAGGAAAGAAAAGAGGACTGAGCACGCCCCCATTCTCATCGACGGAGCTGTAGTGGAACAGATTGAGAGCTTCAAGATCCTTAGTGTCCATATCACCAACAAACTATCATGGTCCAAACACACCAAGACAGTCGTGAAGAGGGCACGACAAAGCCTATTCCCCCTCAGGACACTGAAAAGATTTGGCATGGGTCCTCAGATCTTCAAAAAGTTACAGCTGCACCATCGAGAGCATCCTGACTGGTTGCATCACCGCCTGGTATGGCAACTGCTTGGCCTCCAACCGCAAGGCACTACAGAGGGTAGTGCGTACTGCCCAGTACATCACTGGGGCCAAGCTTCCTGCCATCCAGGACCTATATACCAGGAGGTGTGTTCTTAACAGCTTCTACCCCCAAGCCATAAGACTCCTGAACAGCTAATCATGGCTACCCAGACTATTTGCACTGCCCCCCACCCCACCCCATCCCCCTCTTTTACGCTGCTGCTACTCTGTTTATTATTTATGCATAGTCACTTTAACTCTACCCACATGTACATATTACCTCAATTACATCGACTAGCTGGTGCCCCCACACATTGACTCTGTACCGGTACCCCCCTGTATATAGCCTCCCTACTGTTATTTCACATTGACTCTGTACCGGTACCCCCCTGTATATAGCCTCCCTACTGTTATTTCACATTGACTCTGTACCGGTACCCCCTGTATATAGCCTCCCTACTGTTATTACACATTGACTCTGTACCGGTACCCCCTGTATATAGCCTCCCTACTGTTATTTATTTTACTGCTGCTCTTTAGTTATTCGCTTTTATTTCTTTACTTAACACTTTTTTTATTTCACTTTTTCTTTAAAAAACTGCATTGTTGGTTAAGGGCTCGTAAGTAAGCATTTCACTGTAATGTCTACACCTGCTGTATTCGGAGCATGTGGCAAATAAAATTTGATTTGATATCCATCAACAGCAACCTTGGGAAAATGCTCAATGAAAACAATGTACTGAACAAATTTTTACCAAATTACCGTATGACAGACCACGTATTCACCCTGCACACCCTTATTGACAAACAAACAAAACAAAGTTTTCTCATGCTTTGTTGATTTCAAAAAAGGTTTTGACTCAATTTGGCATGAGGGTCTGCTATACAAATTGATGGAAAGCGGTGTTGGTGGAAAAACATACAGCATTATAAAATCCATGTACACAAACAAGTGTGTGGTTAAACACATTTCTTTCCACAGGGCCGTGGGGTGAGACAGGGATGCAGCTTGAGCCCCACCCTCTTCAACATGTATCAACGAATTGGCGAGGGCACTAGAACAGTCTGCAGCACCCAGCCTCACCCTACTAGAATCTGAAGTCAAATGTCTATTGTTTGCTGATGATCTGGTGCTTCTGTCCCCAACCAAGGAGGGCCTACAGCAGCACTTAGATCTTCTGCACAGATTATGTCAGACCTGAGCCCTGACAGTAAATCTCAGCAAGACAAAAATAATGTCTTTCCAAAAAAGGTCCAGTTGCCAGGACCACAAACCAAATTCCATCTAGACACCGTTGCCCTAAAGCACAAAAAAAACATACCTACCTCGGCCTAAACATCAGCACCACAGGTAACTTCCACAAAGCTGTGAACAATCTGAGAGGCAAGAAGGGCCTTCTACGCCATCAAAAGGAACATAAAATTCAACATTAGGGACTGGGAGACTAGTCAGGATCGAGGAAAAGATTAATGGAGCAAAGTACAGAGAGATCATTGATGAAAACCTGCTCCAGAGCGCTCAGGACCTCAGACTGGGGTGAAGGTTCACCTTCCAACAGGACAACGACCCTAAGCACACAGCCAAGACAATGCAGGAGTGGCTTCGGGACAAGTCTCTGAATGTCCTTGAGTGGCCCAGCCATAGCCTGGACTTGAACCCGATCGAACACCTCAAGAGAGACCTGACAATAGCTGTGCAGCAACGCTCCCCATCCAACCTGATAGAGCTTGAGAGGATCTGCAGAGAAGAATGGGAGAAACTCCCCAAATACAGGTGTGCCACGCTTGTAGCGTCATACCCAAGAAGACTCGATGCAGTAATCGCTGCCAAAGGTGCTTCAACAAAGTACTGAGTAAAGGGTCTGAATACTTATGTAAATGTGATATTTCCGTTTTGCTTTGTCATTATGGGTTATTGTGTGTAGATTGATGAGGGGAAAAAAAACTATTTAATCAATTTTAGAATAAGGCTGTAACGTAACAAAATGTGGAAAAAGTCAAGGGGTCTGAATACTTTCTGAAGGCACTGTATGTATTGATATGTAGGCTATATGTATGTATGAATCTGATATGTCACTTTTTTTATTTATTTTTATCCAACATTGTACATTGGAGATATAATCGATTATACACTCCTGGGCTGCACGCGCACCATACAAATATGAAATAGAACATCGTCCAGGCTTGACGTAGTCATTGACTGCCTGGCTGCACCAGATGGCAGTGTACGAGTGGGTTTCTTTTGACAATGAACGTCGGACTACAGCCATATATTTTTGAACCTAGAAGACCTATAGACGGCAGGTTGGCTAAAGTAATGTCTAGTTGGTCAGAAAAGTATGAGAAGTTACAGAGTGAGTGTCTTTGATAACTGCCTAGTTGGTTAGCTAGCTATTTAAGTGTAAAACACAGCTAGCTAGATAATGAACCAACTGCAATTATCATAAACCTTTATTATCCAGGTAGCTACAGTAGCTAAATATCTGTCAGATGTAAAGTAAGCAGGATCGTGGCATGTCAGAAACAATACATGTTGGCTAGCTAACTCACGCGAGCGAGCGAGCTAATGCCTACAGATGTATCTCGGGGGTGAAGCCTACTTTCTGAATTAAGCAATAGTCGATACTTCTAGAATTAATAGGGTTGTTATTTAGTCGTAAAAATTAATGAAAACAAACATTTGCTTTTCTGGTCTTAATTTAAGGTTAGGTATAAGGTTATCAGCGTGGTTAGGTTAGGCTTAGGTTTAAAATCAGATTTTATGAAGAGAATTTGGATAAATATGTGGGATGTATGACTTTGTGGCTGTGGTAACTAGTGACAAACACTGCTGTCATTTACAGGCATGAATCATGCATCCAGGTTGAAGTTTGCGATCAGCAGGAACATGGAACTTGCCAGTAAGTTATGATATTATCTTTTCCTTTACATTGCATTATACCATTTCAAGAGCTAATACTGCACTCATATAAGAAGTGGAGAAGTCTTATGCACCAAACAACGGTCTACTCCTGGAGCAACTCTGGAGCAACTCCTTGTCAGAGAGACTGTTGGTGAGATGAGACGTAGTGCCATAATATAAATAATATCTTAGCTAGTTATAAATTCACATGTATGCAATATAATTTGTCGTAGCTGTTATCTCTGCAGGTTTGTCATCTGATTTTTTGGAGCCTGGTGGAGATAGATGCCACCATTCTACAAGGCAGGACATTTCTCTGACCCAGGAACATGGAGCACTCCGTATCAGTAAATCATTATATTATTGTTTTGCTTTACATTGCATGATACTAGCCAGGAGGCCCTGGGCCAGTGGGAGGTATACTAGCCAGGAGGCCCTGGGCCAGTGGGAGGTATACTAGCCAGGAGGCCCTGGGCCAGTGGGAGGTATACTAGCCAGGAGGCCCTGGGCCAGTGGGAGGTATACTAGCCAGGAGGCCCTGGGCCAGTGGGAGGTATACTAGCCAGGAGGCCCTGGGCCAGTGGGAGGTATACTAGCCAGGAGGCCCTGGGCCAGTGGGAGGTATACTAGCCAGGAGGCCCTGGGCCAGTGGGAGGTATACTAGCCAGGAGGCCCTGGGCCAGTGGGAGGTATACTAGCCAGGAGGCCCTGGGCCAGTGGGAGGTATACTAGCCAGGAGGCCCTGGGCCAGTGGGAGGTATACTAGCCAGGAGGCCCTGGGCCAGTGGGAGGTATACTAGCCAGGAGGCCCTGGGCCAGTGGGAGGTATACTAGCCAGGAGGCCCTGGGCCAGTGGGAGGTATACTAGCCAGGTCTCTCTCTCTTTCTAGAACTCTCTACCTCTATCCATCTCTCTCCAGGTGCTACAGAGACATCTGACCAACTAGCTGCGATCTCTCCAAAACACAGAGATGTAAGCTCCACTCATAACAGTATACTCTGTAAACCTCCTCCACTGTGGCAGTCTGCTTGTGTGATGCTAGCATATTATCAAGGGCCAATGGTTGGATTGGAGTTACTGTACTCCCTCCAACTCATGCTCTCTCCTCCCTGTAAAAGTCTCCCAGACGTATCAAAACGTGTCCATCCCCCTGTTCCCAGGTGAGTCTGCTGGCCCATGGAACTCTAGAGAAGCACATCAAAACACCTTCCATCCTGTTGTCAGCAGGCCGTTCCCTGAGGAAGGATGCAACTATCAAGGCTTTCAAAGGCAACATTTTGGGGATGACCAACTGCAATAAAGTTTTGTATAAACAATTCATTTTCATGTTTGTATTGTAAGATTACAAAACAATAACTTTTTCATAGCATATTTGACATGTTGGTCTTCAATTTTTTATGAACTTCTGTGAAAACTTCAACATCCAGACAAATACACTTAGAGTTTCTGATTTAAAAGGTCTAAAATAAATGCAAGTCTCATGTCCAGAGAGAATACATGTTTATTAACGTATATCATACAGGTGTCTCAACTAAAATATATATCCCCGACAAGATTGAAGAATGTAAGTCGATGCTTGCGTCTGTAGCAGTTGGTGTGAATTTGAGTGGTTACATACAATACATGTTGACAGAATGGCTGTGAGGCAGAGAGAGTGTTGCTGTACTCCCAGGTAAGGGCCAGTAGGAGGTCAGGTCTCTCTACCTCTATCCGACAGAATGGCTGTGAGGCAGAGAGAGTGTTGCTGTACTCCCAGGTAAGGCCCTGGGCCAGTAGGAGGTCAGGTCTCCCTACCTCTATCCGACAGAATGGCTGTGAGACAGAGAGAGTGTTGCTGTACTCCCAGGTAAGGCCCTGGGCCAGTAGGAGGTCAGGTCTCCCTACCTCTATCCAACAGAATGGCTGTGAGACAGAGAGAGTGTTGCTGTATTCCCAGGTAAGGGCCAGTAGGAGGTCAGGTCTCCCTACCTCTATCCAACAGAATGGCTGTGAGGCAGAGAGAGTGTTGCTGTATTCCCAGGTAAGGCCCTGGGCCAGTAGGAGGTCAGGTCTCCCTACCTCTATCCAACAGAATGGCTGTGAGGCAGAGAGAGTGTTGCTGTATTCCCAGGTAAGGGCCAGTAGGAGGTCAGGTCTCCCTACCTCTATCCGACAGAATGGCTGTGAGACAGAGAGAGTGTTGCTGTATTCCCAGGTAAGGCCCTTGCTTCTGGAAGGTCCCAGTATTCAGACAGGCAGCTTGAAGAAGATGATGTCACCATCCAAGTCCATGTAACAGCATGCAGGGGTCTGATCAAATCAAATCAAATCAAATCAAATCAAATTTTATTGGTCACATGCGCCGAATACAACAGGTGCAGACATTACAGTGAAATGCTTACTTACAGCCCTTAACCAACAGTGCATTTATTTTAAACAAAAAAAGTAAGAATAAAACAACAACAAAAAAGTGTTGAGAAAAAAAAGAGCAGAAGTAAAAAATAAAGTGACAGTAGGGAGGCTATATATACAATAGAATAAAGTGACAGTAGGGAGGCTATATATACAGGGGGGTACCGTTGCATAGTCAATGTGCGGGGGCACCGGCTAGTTGAGGTAATATGTACATGTGGGTAGAGTTAAAGTGACTATGCATAAATACTTAACAGAGTAGCAGCAGCGTAAAAAGGATGGGGTGGGGGGGCAGTGCAAATAGTCCGGGTAGCCATGATTAGCTGTTCAGGAGTCTTATGGCTTGGGGGTAGAAGCTGTTGAGAAGTCTTTTGGACCTAGACTTGGCACTCCGGTACCGCTTGCCGTGCGGTAGCAGAGAGAACAGTCTATGACTAGGGTGACTGGAGTCTTTGACAATTTTGAGGGCCTTCCTCTGACACCGCCTGGTATAGAGGTCCTGGATGGCAGGGAGCTTTGCCCCAGTGATGTACTGGGCCGTACGCACTACCCTCTGTAGTGCCTTGCGGTCAGAGGCCAAGCAGTTGCCATACCAGGCGGTGATGCAACCAGTCAGGATGCTCTCGATGGTGCAGCTGTAGAATTTTTTGAGGATCTGAGGACCCATGCCAAATCTTTTTAGTCTCCTGAGGGGGAATAGGCTTTGTCGTGCCCTCTTCACGACTGTCTTGGTGTGTTTGGACCATGATAGTTCGTTGGTGATGTGGACACCAAGGAACTTGAAGCTCTCAACCTGTTCCACTACAGCCCCGTCGATGAGAATGGGGGCGTGCTCAGTCCTCTTTTTTTTCCTGTAGTCCACAATCATCTCCTTTGTCTTGGTCACGTTGAGGGAGAGGTTGTTGTCCTGGCACCACACGGCCAGATCTCTGACCTCCTCCCTATAGGCTGTCTCATCGTTGTCGGTGATCAGGCCTACCACTGTTGTGTCGTCGGCAAACTTAATGATGGTGTTGGAGTCGTGCCTGGCCATGCAGTCATGGGTGAACAGAGAGTACAGGAGGGGACTGAGCACGCACCCCTGAGGGGCCCCCGTGTTGAGGATCAGTGTGGCAGATGTGTTGTTACCTACCCTTACCACCTGGGGGCGGCCCGTCAGGAAGTCCAGGATCCAGTTGCAGAGGGAGGTGTTTAGTCCCAGGATCCTTAGCTTAGTGATGAGCTTTGAGGGCACTATGGTGTTGAATGCTGAGCTGTAGTCAATGAATAGCATTCTCACGTCTGATAGGGAGATGACAATAAATACATGATGTATCTTTCATCACCAAAGACGTTAGCATTTACTGCACATGTTGATCAACAATTCAACCCTTTTGTCAGTGTCATTGATATATGGAAATTCACATACAATATTCAGTTCATAAGCAGTGACAGTAATACTGGGGTCCTGTGGTGAAAGACTGCTGAGCAAGGTATTGGGCAACAGATTTCCTCCCAGGCTCGTATTCACAAAGAGTCTTCAGAGTAGGAATAGTGATCTGGGACCAGCTCCCTCTTGTCAATGTAATCGTATTCATTGTGAGATAAAACGCAAAACTGATCCTAAATCAATACTCCTACTCTGAGCTGCTTTGTGAATGCGGTCCCTGGTCTGTCTGCATGCTGGCCTGTACGGTCCCTGGTCTGTCTGCATGCTGGCCTGTACGGTCCCTGGTCTGTCTGCATGCTGGCCTGTACGGTCCCTGGTCTGTCTGCATGCTGGCCTGTACGGTCCCTGGTCTGTCTGCATGCTGGCCTGTACGGTCCCTGGTCTGTCTGCATGCTGGCCTGTACGGTCCCTGGTCTGTCTGCATGCTGGCCTGTACGGTCCCTGGTCTGTCTGCATGCTGGCCTGTACGGTCCCTGGTCTGTCTGCATGCTGGCCTGTACGGTCCCTGGTCTGTCTGCATGCTGGCCTGTACGGTCCCTGGTCTGTCTGCATGCTGGCCTGTACGGTCCCTGGTCTGTCTGCATGCTGGCCTGTACGGTCCCTGGTCTGTCTGCATGCTGGCCTGTACGGTCCCTGGTCTGTCTGCATGCTGGCCTGTACGGTCCCTGGTCTGTCTGCATGCTGGCCTGTACGGTCCCTGGTCTGTCTGCATGCTGGCCTGTACGGTCCCTGGTCTGTCTGCATGCTGGCCTGTACGGTCCCTGGTCTGTCTGCATGCTGGCCTGTACGGTCCCTGGTCTGTCTGCATGCTGGCCTGTACGGTCCCTGGTCTGTCTGCATGCTGGCCTGTACGGTCCCTGGTCTGTCTGCATGCTGCTGTCTAGTGACTCCCTCTTCATCTGAAATGCAACAACAGCAAAAACATGAATAAGAATTAGCCGGGGTTAGTTAGTTAGTTAAGTTAATTAGTCAGTCAGTAACTTAGTTAACTAATGAAACACTAATGTAAACGTGCACAAGCCTTTTCATCCAAATTGTACCAAAACAACACAGCATATTTGCAGGGAAATCATAGAGGGGCATGTTTCAGTCACCAGTGCATCAATAAGCAGGAATTAAGTAGTTAGACTATTTTTTTCTCACAATAGTCGGTATTATAGCTGGAAAATATACATTACCAGTCAAAAGTTTGGACACACCTTCTCATTCAAGGGTTTTTCTTTATTTTTACTATTTTCTACATTGTAGAATAATAGTGAAGACATCAACACTATGATGTTAAAAGTGCCTTCTTAAAAGTTAATTTGTGGAATTTCTTTCCTTCTTAATGCGTTTGAGCCAATCAGTTGTGTTGTGACAAGGTAGGGGGGGTATACAGAAGATAGCCCTATTTGGTAAAAGACCAAGTCCATATTATGGCAAGAACAGCTCAAATAAACAAAGAGAAACGACCGTCCATCATTACTTTAAGACATGAAGGTCAGTCAATACGGAACATTTCAAGAACTTTTAACGTTTCTTCAAGTGCAGTCGCAAAAACCATCAAGCGCTATGATGAAACTGGCTCTCATGAGGACCGCCACAGGAAACACCCAGAGTTACCTCTGTTGCAGAGGGTAAGTTCATTAGAGTTAACTGCTCCTCAGAAATTGCAGCCCAAATAAATGCTTCACAGAGTTCAAGTCACAGACACATCTCAACAACAACTGTTCAGAGGGGACTGTGTGAATCAGGCCTTTATGGTCGCATTGCTGCAAAGAAACCACTACTAAAGGACACCAATAAGAAGAAGAGACTTGCTTAGGCCAAGAAACACGAGCAATGGACATTAGACCCGTGGAAATGTGTCCTTTGGTCCAAATTGAAGATTTTTGGTTCCAACCGCTGTGTCTTTGTGAGACGCGGTGTGGGTGAACGGATGATCTCCGCATGTGTCGTTCCCACCGTAAAGCATGGAGGAGGAGGTGTTATGGTGTGGGGGTGCTTTGCTGGTGACACTGTCTGTGATTTATTTAGAATTCAAGGCACACTTAACCAGCATGGCTACCACAGCATTCTGCAGCGATACGCCATCCCATCTGGTTTGGGCTTAGTGGGACTATCATTTGTTTTTCAACAGGACAATGACCCAACACACCTCCAGGCTGTGTAAGGGCTATTTTACCAAGAAGGAGAGTGATGGAGTGCTGCATCAGATGACCTGGCCTCCACAATCCCCTGACCTCAACCAAATTGAAATGGTTTGGGATGAGTCGGACCGCAGAGTGAAGGAAAATCAGCCAACAAGTGCTCAGCATATGTGGGAACTCCATCAAGACGGTTGGAAAAGCATTCCAGGTGAAGCTGGTTGAAAGAATGCCAAGAGTGTGCAAAGCTGTCATCAAGGCAAAGGGTGGCTACTTTGAAGAATCTCAAATATAAAATATATTTAGATTTGTTTAACACCTTTTGGGTTACTACATGATTCCATATGTGTTATTTCATAGTTTTGATGTCTTCACTATTATTCTACAATGTAGAAAATAGTAAAAATAAAGAAAAACCCTTGAATGAGTAGGTGTGTCCAAACTTTTGACTGGTACTGTATACAGTAGTTGTTATTTTCTAGAAACCTAACAACAGTCCACTTAGCTAGCTAAGGTGGTGAACTCAGACTGATCGTGGGAGTTAGGTAACGTTAGCTAACTTTCCCCCAGCAGTTTCAATCTAGCTAGCTAGCTAATGGCATTATTACCAACTTTATCAATCACATGGATTGCTTAGCAAATATAGCTATTTGTTTTCCCCTGGCATGTAAATCTGCCTAATACAGCTTGCCAGTTGCTAGTAAAGTAGCGTGAATAAGTCAGAAGCCAGCTAGCAATGCCAAGTTTATGCCTTTTACCAACAAAAGTCATGTACACATATAAAATAGATAATTACCTTCAAGCAGATCATGTTAGTTTCATTCTAAGACTTCAGGCCGAGGAGTAATAGCTCCTTGTTTGTAGAACCGGCGTCTTCACCAGATGTTGTCTCAGTCAGCTCCAGTCTTCACCAGATGTTGTCCCAGTCAGCTCCAGTCTTCACCAGATGTTGTCCCGGTCAGCTCCAGTCTTCACCAGATGTTGTCCCAGTCAGCTCCAGTCTTCACCAGATGTTGTCCCAGTCAGCTCCAGTCTTCACCAGATGTTGTCCCAGTCAGCTCCAGTCTTCACCTGAACCAAAGTCACAGGCTAAATCACAGGTTGTCATGTACTTGAGGGGGC
>NW_028159223.1:167500-262500 GCF_964263955.1 Coregonus lavaretus
CAGGACAGTAACTCTGCAGTCCAACTCAGCAACAGGACAGTAACTAAGCAACAGGACAGTAACTATGCAGTCCAACTCAGCAACAGGACAGTAACTAAGCAACAGGACAGTAACTCTGCAGTCCAACTCAGCAACAGGACAGTAACTCTGCAGTCCAACTCAGCAACATGACAGTAACTAAGCAACAGGACAGTAACTCTGCAGTCCAACTCAGCAACATGACAGTAACTAAGCAACAGGACAGTAACTCTGCAGTCCAACTCAGCAACATGACAGTAACTAAGCAACAGGACAGTAACTCTGCAGTCCAACTCAGCAACATGACAGTAACTAAGCAACAGGACAGTAACTCTGCAGTCCAACTCAGCAACATGACAGTAACTAAGCAACAGGACAGTAACTCTGCAGTCCAACTCAGCAACAGGACAGTAACTCTGCAGTCCAACTCAGCAACAGGACAGTAACTCTGCAGTCCAACTCAGCAACATGACAGTAACTAAGCAACAGGACAGTAACTCTGCAGTCCAACTCAGAAACAGGACAGTAACTCTGCAGTCCAACTCAGCAACAGGACAGTAACTCTGCAGTCCAACTCAGCAACAGGACAGTAACTCTGCAGTCCAACTCAGCAACAGGACAGTAACTAAGCAACAGGACAGTAACTCTGCAGTCCAACTCAGCAACATGACAGGAACTAAGCAACAGGACAGTAACTCTGCAGTCCAACTCAGCAACATGACAGTAACTAAGCAACAGGACAGTAACTCTGCAGTCCAACTCAGCAACAGGACAGTAACTCTGCAGTCCAACTCAGCAACAGGACAGTAACTCTGCAGTCCAACTCAGCAACAGGACAGTAACTAAGCAACATGACAGTAACTAAGCAACAGGACAGTAACTCTGCAGTCCAACTCAGCAACAGGACAGTAACTAAGCAACATGACAGTAACTCAGTAACAGGACAGTAACTCTGCAGTCCAACTCAGCAACAGGACAGTAACTAAGCAACATGACAGTAACTAAGCAACAGGACAGTAACTCTGCAGTCCAACTCAGCAACAGGACAGTAACTAAGCAACATGACAGTAACTAAGCAACAGGACAGTAACTCTGCAGTCCAACTCAGCAACAGGACAGTAACTAAGCAACATGACAGTAACTAAGCAACAGGACAGTAACTCTGCAGTCCAACTCAGCAACAGGACAGTAACTAAGCAACAGGACAGTAACTCTGCAGTCCAACTCAGCAACAGGACAGTAACTAAGCAACAGGACAGTAACTAAGGAACAGGACAGTAACTCTGCAGTCCAACTCAGCAACAGGACAGTAACTAAGCAACAGGACAGTAACTCTGCAGTCCAACTCAGCAACAGGACAGTAACTAAGCAACAGGACAGTAACTCTGCAGTCCAACTCAGCAACAGGACAGTAACTCTGCAGTCCAACTCAGCAACATGACAGTAACTAAGCAACAGGACAGTAACTCTGCAGTCCAACTCAGCAACAGGACAGTAACTCTGCAGTCCAACTCAGCAACATGACAGTAACTAAGCAACAGGACAGTAACTCTGCAGTCCAACTCAGTAACAGGACAGTAACTCTGCAGTCCAACTCAGCAACATGACAGTAACTAAGCAACAGGACAGTAACTCTGCAGTCCAACTCAGCAACAGGACAGTAACTCTGCAGTCCAACTCAGCAACATGACAGTAACTAAGCAACAGGACAGTAACTCTGCAGTCCAACTCAGTAACAGGACAGTAACTCTGCAGTCCAACTCAGCAACATGACAGTAACTAAGCAACAGGACAGTAACTCTGCAGTCCAACTCAGCAACATGACAGTAACTAAGCAACAGGACAGTAACTCTGCAGTCCAACTCAGCAAAATGACAGTAACTAAGCAACAGGACAGTAACTCTGCAGTCCAACTCAGCAACAGGACAGTAACTCTGCAGTCCAACTCAGCAACAGGACAGTAACTCTGCAGTCCAACTCAGCAACAGGACAGTAACTCTGCAGTCCAACTCAGCAACATGACAGTAACTAAGCAACATGACAGTAACTCTGCAGTCCAACTCAGCAACAGGACAGTAACTCTGCAGTCCAACTCAGCAACAGGACAGTAACTCTGCAGTCCAACTCAGCAACAGGACAGTAACTCTGCAGTCCAACTCAGCAACATGACAGTAACTAAGCAACAGGACAGTAACTCTGCAGTCCAACTCAGCAACAGGACAGTAACTCTGCAGTCCAACTCAGCAACAGGACAGTAACTCTGCAGTCCAACTCAGCAACATGACAGTAACTAAGCAACATGACAGTAACTCTGCAGTCCAACTCAGCAACAGGACAGTAACTCTGCAGTCCAACTCAGCAACAGGACAGTAACTCTGCAGTCCAACTCAGCAACAGGAAAGTAACTCTGCAGTCCAACTCAGCAACATGACAGTAACTAAGCAACAGGACAGTAACTCTGCAGTCCAACTCAGCAACATGACAGTAACTAAGCAACAGGACAGTAACTCTGCAGTCCAACTCAGCAACATGACAGTAACTAAGCAACAGGACAGTAACTCTGCAGTCCAACTCAGCAACATGACAGTAACTAAGCAACAGGACAGTAACTCTGCAGTCCAACTCAGCAACAGGACAGTAACTCTGCAGTCCAACTCAGCAACAGGACAGTAACTCTTCAGTCCAACTCAGCAACATGACAGTAACTAAGCAACAGGACAGTAACTCTGCAGTCCAACTCAGTAACAGGACAGTAACTCTGCAGTCCAACTCAGCAACAGGACAGTAACTCTGCAGTCCAACTCAGCAACAGGACAGTAACTCTGCAGTCCAACTCAGTAACAGGACAGTAACTCTGCAGTCCAACTCAGCAACAGGACAGTAACTCTGCAGTCCAACTCAGCAACAGGACAGTAACTCTGCAGTCCAACTCAGTAACAGGACAGTAACTCTGCAGTCCAACTCAGCAACATGACAGTAACTAAGCAACAGGACAGTAACTCTGCAGTCCAACTCAGCAACATGACAGTAACTAAGCAACAGGACAGTAACTCTGCAGTCCAACTCAGCAACAGGACAGTAACTCTGCAGTCCAACTCAGCAACAGGACAGTAACTCTGCAGTCCAACTCAGCAACAGGACAGTAACTCAGCAACAGGACAGTAACTCAGCAACAGGACAGTAACTCTGCAGTCCAACTCAGCAACAGGACAGTAACTCTGCAGTCCAACTCAGCAACATGACAGTAACTAAGCAACAGGACAGTAACTCTGCAGTCCAACTCAGCAACAGGACAGTAACTCTGCAGTCCAACTCAGCAACAGGACAGTAACTCTGCAGTCCAACTCAGCAACAGGACAGTAACTCTGCAGTCCAACTCAGCAACAGGACAGTAACTCTGCAGTCCAACTCAGTAACATGACAGTAACTCTGCAGTCCAACTCAGTAACATGACAGTAACTAAGCAACAGGACAGTAACTCTGCAGTCCAACTCAGCAACAGGACAGTAACTCTGCAGTCCAACTCAGCAACAGGACAGTAACTCTGCAGTCCAACTCAGCAACAGGACAGTAACTCTGCAGTCCAACTCAGCAACAGGACAGTAACTCTGCAGTCCAACTCAGTAACATGACAGTAACTCTGCAGTCCAACTCAGTAACATGACAGTAACTAAGCAACAGGACAGTAACTCTGCAGTCCAACTCAGCAACAGGACAGTAACTCTGCAGTCCAACTCAGCAACAGGACAGTAACTAAGCAACAGGACAGTAACTCTGCAGTCCAACTCAGCAACAGGACAGTAACTCTGCAGTCCAACTCAGCAACAGGACAGTAACTAAGCAACAGGACAGTAACTCTGCAGTCCAACTCAGCAACAGGACAGTAACTCTGCAGTCCAACTCAGCAACAGGACAGTAACTCTGCAGTCCAACTCAGCAACAGGACAGTAACTCTGCAGTCCAACTCAGCAACAGGACAGTAACTCTGCAGTCCAACTCAGCAACAGGACAGTAACTAAGCAACAGGACAGTAACTCTGCAGTCCAACTCAGCAACAGGACAGTAACTAAGCAACAGGACAGTAACTCTGCAGTCCAACTCAGCAACAGGACAGTAACTCTGCAGTCCAACTCAGCAACATGACAGTAACTAAGCAACAGGACAGTAACTAAGGAACAGGACAGTAACTCTGCAGTCCAACTCAGCAACAGGACAGTAACTAAGCAACAGGACAGTAACTAAGGAACAGGACAGTAACTCTGCAGTCCAACTCAGCAACAGGACAGTAACTAAGCAACAGGACAGTAACTCTGCAGTCCAACTCAGCAACAGGACAGTAACTAAGCAACAGGACAGTAACTCTGCAGTCCAACTCAGCAACAGGACAGTAACTCTGCAGTCCAACTCAGCAACATGACAGTAACTAAGCAACAGGACAGTAACTCTGCAGTCCAACTCAGCAACAGGACAGTAACTCTGCAGTCCAACTCAGCAACATGACAGTAACTAAGCAACAGGACAGTAACTCTGCAGTCCAACTCAGTAACAGGACAGTAACTCTGCAGTCCAACTCAGCAACATGACAGTAACTAAGCAACAGGACAGTAACTCTGCAGTCCAACTCAGCAACAGGACAGTAACTCTGCAGTCCAACTCAGCAACATGACAGTAACTAAGCAACAGGACAGTAACTCTGCAGTCCAACTCAGTAACAGGACAGTAACTCTGCAGTCCAACTCAGCAACATGACAGTAACTAAGCAACAGGACAGTAACTCTGCAGTCCAACTCAGCAACATGACAGTAACTAAGCAACAGGACAGTAACTCTGCAGTCCAACTCAGCAAAATGACAGTAACTAAGCAACAGGACAGTAACTCTGCAGTCCAACTCAGCAACAGGACAGTAACTCTGCAGTCCAACTCAGCAACAGGACAGTAACTCTGCAGTCCAACTCAGCAACAGGACAGTAACTCTGCAGTCCAACTCAGCAACATGACAGTAACTAAGCAACATGACAGTAACTCTGCAGTCCAACTCAGCAACAGGACAGTAACTCTGCAGTCCAACTCAGCAACAGGACAGTAACTCTGCAGTCCAACTCAGCAACAGGACAGTAACTCTGCAGTCCAACTCAGCAACATGACAGTAACTAAGCAACAGGACAGTAACTCTGCAGTCCAACTCAGCAACAGGACAGTAACTCTGCAGTCCAACTCAGCAACAGGACAGTAACTCTGCAGTCCAACTCAGCAACATGACAGTAACTAAGCAACATGACAGTAACTCTGCAGTCCAACTCAGCAACAGGACAGTAACTCTGCAGTCCAACTCAGCAACAGGACAGTAACTCTGCAGTCCAACTCAGCAACAGGAAAGTAACTCTGCAGTCCAACTCAGCAACATGACAGTAACTAAGCAACAGGACAGTAACTCTGCAGTCCAACTCAGCAACATGACAGTAACTAAGCAACAGGACAGTAACTCTGCAGTCCAACTCAGCAACATGACAGTAACTAAGCAACAGGACAGTAACTCTGCAGTCCAACTCAGCAACATGACAGTAACTAAGCAACAGGACAGTAACTCTGCAGTCCAACTCAGCAACAGGACAGTAACTCTGCAGTCCAACTCAGCAACAGGACAGTAACTCTTCAGTCCAACTCAGCAACATGACAGTAACTAAGCAACAGGACAGTAACTCTGCAGTCCAACTCAGTAACAGGACAGTAACTCTGCAGTCCAACTCAGCAACAGGACAGTAACTCTGCAGTCCAACTCAGCAACAGGACAGTAACTCTGCAGTCCAACTCAGTAACAGGACAGTAACTCTGCAGTCCAACTCAGCAACAGGACAGTAACTCTGCAGTCCAACTCAGCAACAGGACAGTAACTCTGCAGTCCAACTCAGTAACAGGACAGTAACTCTGCAGTCCAACTCAGCAACATGACAGTAACTAAGCAACAGGACAGTAACTCTGCAGTCCAACTCAGCAACATGACAGTAACTAAGCAACAGGACAGTAACTCTGCAGTCCAACTCAGCAACAGGACAGTAACTCTGCAGTCCAACTCAGCAACAGGACAGTAACTCTGCAGTCCAACTCAGCAACAGGACAGTAACTCAGCAACAGGACAGTAACTCAGCAACAGGACAGTAACTCTGCAGTCCAACTCAGCAACAGGACAGTAACTCTGCAGTCCAACTCAGCAACATGACAGTAACTAAGCAACAGGACAGTAACTCTGCAGTCCAACTCAGCAACAGGACAGTAACTCTGCAGTCCAACTCAGCAACAGGACAGTAACTCTGCAGTCCAACTCAGCAACAGGACAGTAACTCTGCAGTCCAACTCAGCAACAGGACAGTAACTCTGCAGTCCAACTCAGTAACATGACAGTAACTCTGCAGTCCAACTCAGTAACATGACAGTAACTAAGCAACAGGACAGTAACTCTGCAGTCCAACTCAGCAACAGGACAGTATCTCTGCAGTCCAACTCAGCAACAGGACAGTAACTCTGCAGTCCAACTCAGCAACAGGACAGTAACTCTGCAGTCCAACTCAGCAACAGGACAGTAACTCTGCAGTCCAACTCAGTAACATGACAGTAACTCTGCAGTCCAACTCAGTAACATGACAGTAACTAAGCAACAGGACAGTAACTCTGCAGTCCAACTCAGCAACAGGACAGTAACTCTGCAGTCCAACTCAGCAACAGGACAGTAACTAAGCAACAGGACAGTAACTCTGCAGTCCAACTCAGCAACAGGACAGTAACTCTGCAGTCCAACTCAGCAACAGGACAGTAACTAAGCAACAGGACAGTAACTCTGCAGTCCAACTCAGCAACAGGACAGTAACTCTGCAGTCCAACTCAGCAACAGGACAGTAACTCTGCAGTCCAACTCAGCAACAGGACAGTAACTCTGCAGTCCAACTCAGCAACAGGACAGTAACTCTGCAGTCCAACTCAGCAACAGGACAGTAACTAAGCAACAGGACAGTAACTCTGCAGTCCAACTCAGCAACAGGACAGTAACTAAGCAACAGGACAGTAACTCTGCAGTCCAACTCAGCAACAGGACAGTAACTCTGCAGTCCAACTCAGCAACATGACAGTAACTAAGCAACAGGACAGTAACTCTGTGTCAGAACGCTGAGTGTGGATGTGGTGCAGGGAATCAAGCGCAGGCACAAAAGTGTTCGTCAACAGTCTTTAGTGATGAAAAAACAACTCCAAACAGGAGAAATAGCCAACCCAACCGGGAGGCAAGAGCGACAAAACGCACACAACACAGTGCGTAAAAACAAGAAAAGGCGCACGCAGTGCGGACTCTCAAAATAAACAGAATGAGAGCAAAAACACCATCAACATGAACAGCTGACACAAACAATCACACATAACACCTGACCCAATTACGAAACTTAAATAGGGAACACAATCAAACACTAACAAGGGACAGGTGTTACAAACAGACAAAACCAAACAAACATGAAACATCGAACGGTGGCAGCTAGTACTCCGGGGACGACGACCGCCGAAGCCTGCCCGAACAAGGAGGAGGAGCAGCCTCGGCCGAAACCGTGACACTCTGCAGTCCAACTCAGTAACATGACAGTAACTCTGCAGTCCAACTCAGCAACAGGACAGTAACTCTGCAGTCCAACTCAGCAACAGGACAGTAACTCTGCAGTCCAACTCAGCAACAGGACAGTAACTCTGCAGTCCAACTCAGCAACAGGACAGTAACTCTGCAACATGACAGTAACTCTGCAGTCCAACTCAGCAACAGGACAGTAACTCTGCAGTCCAACTCAGCAACAGGACAGTAACTCTGCAGTCCAACTCAGCAACATGACAGTAACTAAGCAACAGGACAGTAACTCTGCAGTCCAACTCAGCAACAGGACAGTAACTCTGCAGTCCAACTCAGCAACATGACAGTAACTAAGCAACATGACAGTAACTCTGCAGTCCAACTCAGCAACAGGACAGTAACTCTGCAGTCCAACTCAGCAACAGGACAGTAACTCTGCAGTCCAACTCAGCAACAGGACAGTAACTCTGCAGTCCAACTCAGCAACAGGACAGTAACTCTGCAGTCCAACTCAGCAACAGGACAGTAACTAAGCAACAGGACAGTAACTCTGCAGTCCAACTCAGCAACAGGACAGTAACTAAGCAACAGGACAGTAACTCTGCAGTCCAACTCAGCAACAGGACAGTAACTCTGCAGTCCAACTCAGCAACAGGACAGTAACTCTGCAGTCCAACTCAGTAACAGGACAGTAACTCTGCAGTCCAACTCAGCTACAGGACAGTAACTCTGCAGTCCAACTCAGTAACAGGACAGTAACTCTGCAGTCCAACTCAGCAACATGACAGTAACTAAGCAACAGGACAGTAACTCAGCAACTGGACAGTAACTCTGCAGTCCAACTCAGCAACAGGACAGTAACTAAGCAACAGGACAGTAACTCTGCAGTCCAACTCAGCAACAGGACAGTAACTCTGCAGTCCAACTCAGCAACAGGACAGTAACTCTGCAGTCCAACTCAGCAACATGACAGTAACTAAGCAACAGGACAGTAACTCTGCAGTCCAACTCAGCAACAGGACAGTAACTCTGCAGTCCAACTCAGCAACATGACAGTAACTAAGCAACATGACAGTAACTCTGCAGTCCAACTCAGCAACAGGACAGTAACTCTGCAGTCCAACTCAGCAACAGGACAGTAACTCTGCAGTCCAACTCAGCAACAGGACAGTAACTCTGCAGTCCAACTCAGCAACAGGACAGTAACTCTGCAGTCCAACTCAGCAACAGGACAGTAACTAAGCAACAGGACAGTAACTCTGCAGTCCAACTCAGCAACAGGACAGTAACTAAGCAACAGGACAGTAACTCTGCAGTCCAACTCAGCAACAGGACAGTAACTCTGCAGTCCAACTCAGCAACAGAACAGTAACTCTGCAGTCCAACTCAGTAACAGGACAGTAACTCTGCAGTCCAACTCAGCTACAGGACAGTAACTCTGCAGTCCAACTCAGTAACAGGACAGTAACTCTGCAGTCCAACTCAGCAACATGACAGTAACTAAGCAACAGGACAGTAACTCAGCAACTGGACAGTAACTCTGCAGTCCAACTCAGCAACAGGACAGTAACTAAGCAACAGGACAGTAACTCTGCAGTCCAACTCAGCAACAGGACAGTAACTAAGCAACAGGACAGTAACTCTGCAGTCCAACTCAGCAACATGACAGTAACTAAGCAACAGGACAGTAACTCAGCAACTGGACAGTAACTCTGCAGTCCAACTCAGCAACAGGACAGTAACTAAGCAACAGGACAGTAACTCTGCAGTCCAACTCAGCAACAGGACAGTAACTCTGCAGTCCAACTCAGCAACAGGACAGTAACTCTGCAGTCCAACTCAGTAACAGGACAGTAACTCTGCAGTCCAACTCAGCAACAGGACAGTAACTCTGCAGTCCAACTCAGCAACAGGACAGTAACTCTGCAGTCCAACTCAGCAACAGGACAGTAACTCTGCAGTCCAACTCAGTAACAGGACAGTAACTCTGCAGTCCAACTCAGCAACATGACAGTAACTAAGCAACAGGACAGTAACTCTGCAGTCCAACTCAGCAACAGGACAGTAACTCTGCAGTCCAACTCAGCAACAGGACAGTAACTCTGCAGTCCAACTCAGTAACAGGACAGTAACTCTGCAGTCCAACTCAGCAACAGGACAGTAACTCTGCAGTCCAACTCAGTAACAGGACAGTAACTCTGCAGTCCAACTCAGTAACATGACAGTAACTCTGCAGTCCAACTCAGTAACATGACAGTAACTAAGCAACAGGACAGTAACTCTGCAGTCCAAATCAGCAACAGGACAGTAACTCTGCAGTCCAACTCAGTAACAGGACAGTAACTCTGCAGTCCAACTCAGCAACAGGACAGTAACTCTGCAGTCCAACTCAGTAACAGGACAGTAACTCTGCAGTCCAACTCAGCAACAGGACAGTAACTCTGCAGTCCAACTCAGCAACAGGACAGTAACTAAGCAACAGGACAGTAACTCTGCAGTCCAACTCAGCAACAGGACAGTAACTAAGCAACAGGACAGTAACTCTGCAGTCCAACTCAGCAACAGGACAGTAACTAAGCAACAGGACAGTAACTCTGCAGTCCAACTCAGCAACATGACAGTAACTAAGCAACAGGACAGTAACTCAGCAACTGGACAGTAACTCTGCAGTCCAACTCAGCTACAGGACAGTAACTAAGCAACAGGACAGTAACTCTGCAGTCCAACTCAGCAACAGGACAGTAACTCTGCAGTCCAACTCAGCAACAGGACAGTAACTCTGCAGTCCAACTCAGTAACAGGACAGTAACTCTGCAGTCCAACTCAGCAACAGGACAGTAACTCTGCAGTCCAACTCAGCAACAGGACAGTAACTCTGCAGTCCAACTCAGCAACAGGACAGTAACTCTGCAGTCCAACTCAGTAACAGGACAGTAACTCTGCAGTCCAACTCAGCAACATGACAGTAACTAAGCAACAGGACAGTAACTCTGCAGTCCAACTCAGCAACAGGACAGTAACTCTGCAGTCCAACTCAGCAACAGGACAGTAACTCTGCAGTCCAACTCAGTAACAGGACAGTAACTCTGCAGTCCAACTCAGCAACAGGACAGTAACTCTGCAGTCCAACTCAGTAACAGGACAGTAACTCTGCAGTCCAACTCAGTAACATGACAGTAACTCTGCAGTCCAACTCAGTAACATGACAGTAACTAAGCAACAGGACAGTAACTCTGCAGTCCAACTCAGCAACAGGACAGTAACTCTGCAGTCCAACTCAGTAACAGGACAGTAACTCTGCAGTCCAACTCAGCAACAGGACAGTAACTCTGCAGTCCAACTCAGTAACAGGACAGTAACTCTGCAGTCCAACTCAGCAACAGGACAGTAACTCTGCAGTCCAACTCAGCAACAGGACAGTAACTAAGCAACAGGACAGTAACTCTGCAGTCCAACTCAGCAACAGGACAGTAACTAAGCAACAGGACAGTAACTCTGCAGTCCAACTCAGCAACAGGACAGTAACTCTGCAGTCCAACTCAGCAACAGGACAGTAACTCTGCAGTCCAACTCAGTAACAGGACAGTAACTCTGCAGTCCAACTCAGCTACAGGACAGTAACTCTGCAGTCCAACTCAGTAACAGGACAGTAACTCTGCAGTCCAACTCAGCAACATGACAGTAACTAAGCAACAGGACAGTAACTCAGCAACTGGACAGTAACTCTGCAGTCCAACTCAGCAACAGGACAGTAACTAAGCAACAGGACAGTAACTCTGCAGTCCAACTCAGCAACAGGACAGTAACTCTGCAGTCCAACTCAGCAACATGACAGTAACTAAGCAACAGGACAGTAACTCAGCAACTGGACAGTAACTCTGCAGTCCAACTCAGCAACAGGACAGTAACTAAGCAACAGGACAGTAACTCTGCAGTCCAACTCAGCAACAGGACAGTAACTCTGCAGTCCAACTCAGCAACAGGACAGTAACTCTGCAGTCCAACTCAGCAACATGACAGTAACTAAGCAACAGGACAGTAACTCTGCAGTCCAACTCAGCAACAGGACAGTAACTCTGCAGTCCAACTCAGCAACATGACAGTAACTAAGCAACATGACAGTAACTCTGCAGTCCAACTCAGCAACAGGACAGTAACTCTGCAGTCCAACTCAGCAACAGGACAGTAACTCTGCAGTCCAACTCAGCAACAGGACAGTAACTCTGCAGTCCAACTCAGCAACAGGACAGTAACTCTGCAGTCCAACTCAGCAACAGGACAGTAACTAAGCAACAGGACAGTAACTCTGCAGTCCAACTCAGCAACAGGACAGTAACTAAGCAATAGGACAGTAACTCTGCAGTCCAACTCAGCAACAGGACAGTAACTCTGCAGTCCAACTCAGCAACAGAACAGTAACTCTGCAGTCCAACTCAGTAACAGGACAGTAACTCTGCAGTCCAACTCAGCTACAGGACAGTAACTCTGCAGTCCAACTCAGTAACAGGACAGTAACTCTGCAGTCCAACTCAGCAACATGACAGTAACTAAGCAACAGGACAGTAACTCAGCAACTGGACAGTAACTCTGCAGTCCAACTCAGCAACAGGACAGTAACTAAGCAACAGGACAGTAACTCTGCAGTCCAACTCAGCAACAGGACAGTAACTAAGCAACAGGACAGTAACTCTGCAGTCCAACTCAGCAACATGACAGTAACTAAGCAAC
Organism: Coregonus lavaretus; assembly: GCF_964263955.1. Lineage (NCBI taxonomy): Eukaryota > Metazoa > Chordata > Actinopteri > Salmoniformes > Salmonidae > Coregonus > Coregonus lavaretus. The sequence continues at coordinate 179,848 of NW_028159223.1, forward strand.
AGGACAGTAACTCAGCAACTGGACAGTAACTCTGCAGTCCAACTCAGCAACAGGACAGTAACTAAGCAACAGGACAGTAACTCTGCAGTCCAACTCAGCAACAGGACAGTAACTCTGCAGTCCAACTCAGCAACAGGACAGTAACTCTGCAGTCCAACTCAGTAACAGGACAGTAACTCTGCAGTCCAACTCAGCAACAGGACAGTAACTCTGCAGTCCAACTCAGCAACAGGACAGTAACTCTGCAGTCCAACTCAGCAACAGGACAGTAACTCTGCAGTCCAACTCAGTAACAGGACAGTAACTCTGCAGTCCAACTCAGCAACATGACAGTAACTAAGCAACAGGACAGTAACTCTGCAGTCCAACTCAGCAACAGGACAGTAACTCTGCAGTCCAACTCAGCAACAGGACAGTAACTTTGCAGTCCAACTCAGTAACAGGACAGTAACTCTGCAGTCCAACTCAGCAACAGGACAGTAACTCTGCAGTCCAACTCAGTAACAGGACAGTAACTCTGCAGTCCAACTCAGTAACATGACAGTAACTCTGCAGTCCAACTCAGTAACATGACAGTAACTAAGCAACAGGACAGTAACTCTGCAGTCCAACTCAGCAACAGGACAGTAACTCTGCAGTCCAACTCAGTAACAGGACAGTAACTCTGCAGTCCAACTCAGCAACATGACAGTAACTCTGCAGTCCAACTCAGTAACAGGACAGTAACTCTGCAGTCCAACTCAGTAACATGACAGTAACTCTGCAGTCCAACTCAGTAACATGACAGTAACTAAGCAACAGGACAGTAACTCTGCAGTCCAACTCAGCAACAGGACAGTAACTCTGCAGTCCAACTCAGCAACAGGACAGTAACTCTGCAGTCCAACTCAGCAACAGGACAGTAACTCTGCAGTCCAACTCAGCAACATGACAGTAACTAAGCAACAGGACAGTAACTCTGCAGTCCAACTCAGCAACAGGACAGTAACTCTGCAGTCCAACTCAGCAACAGGACAGTAACTCTGCAGTCCAACTCAGCAACAGGACAGTAACTCTGCAGTCCAACTCAGCAACAGGACAGTAACTCTGCAGTCCAACTCAGTAACAGGACAGTAACTCTGCAGTCCAACTCAGCAACATGACAGTAACTAAGCAACAGGACAGTAACTCAGCAACAGGACAGTAACTCAGCAACAGGACAGTAACTCTGCAGTCCAACTCAGTAACAGGACAGTAACTCTGCAGTCCAACTCAGCTACAGGACAGTAACTCTGCAGTCCAACTCAGTAACAGGACAGTAACTCTGCAGTCCAACTCAGCAACATGACAGTAACTAAGCAACATGACAGTAACTCAGCAACTGGACAGTAACTCTGCAGTCCAACTCAGCAACAGGACAGTAACTAAGCAACAGGACAGTAACTCTGCAGTCCAACTCAGCAACATGACAGTAACTAAGCAACAGGACAGTAACTCAGCAACTGGACAGTAACTCTGCAGTCCAACTCAGCAACAGGACAGTAACTAAGCAACAGGACAGTAACTCTGCAGTCCAACTCAGCAACAGGACAGTAACTCTGCAGTCCAACTCAGCAACAGGACAGTAACTCTGCAGTCCAACTCAGTAACAGGACAGTAACTCTGCAGTCCAACTCAGCAACAGGACAGTAACTCTGCAGTCCAACTCAGCAACAGGACAGTTACTCTGCAGTCCAACTCAGCAACAGGACAGTAACTCTGCAGTCCAACTCAGTAACAGGACAGTAACTCTGCAGTCCAACTCAGCAACATGACAGTAACTAAGCAACAGGACAGTAACTCTGCAGTCCAACTCAGCAACAGGACAGTAACTCTGCAGTCCAACTCAGCAACAGGACAGTAACTCTGCAGTCCAACTCAGTAACAGGACAGTAACTCTGCAGTCCAACTCAGCAACAGGACAGTAACTCTGCAGTCCAACTCAGTAACAGGACAGTAACTCTGCAGTCCAACTCAGTAACATGACAGTAACTCTGCAGTCCAACTCAGTAACATGACAGTAACTAAGCAACAGGACAGTAACTCTGCAGTCCAACTCAGCAACAGGACAGTAACTCTGCAGTCCAACTCAGTAACAGGACAGTAACTCTGCAGTCCAACTCAGCAACATGACAGTAACTCTGCAGTCCAACTCAGTAACAGGACAGTAACTCTGCAGTCCAACTCAGTAACATGACAGTAACTCTGCAGTCCAACTCAGTAACATGACAGTAACTAAGCAACAGGACAGTAACTCTGCAGTCCAACTCAGCAACAGGACAGTAACTCTGCAGTCCAAATCAGCAACAGGACAGTAACTCTGCAGTCCAACTCAGCAACAGGACAGTAACTCTGCAGTCCAACTCAGCAACATGACAGTAACTAAGCAACAGGACAGTAACTCTGCAGTCCAACTCAGCAACAGGACAGTAACTCTGCAGTCCAACTCAGCAACAGGACAGTAACTCTGCAGTCCAACTCAGCAACAGGACAGTAACTCTGCAGTCCAACTCAGCAACAGGACAGTAACTCTGCAGTCCAACTCAGCAACAGGACAGTAACTCTGCAGTCCAACTCAGTAACAGGACAGTAACTCTGCAGTCCAACTCAGCAACATGACAGTAACTAAGCAACAGGACAGTAACTCAGCAACAGGACAGTAACTCAGCAACAGGACAGTAACTCTGCAGTCCAACTCAGTAACAGGACAGTAACTCTGCAGTCCAACTCAGCAACATGACAGTAACTAAGCAACAGGACAGTAACTCAGTAACAGGACAGTAACTCAGCAACAGGACAGTAACTCTGCATTCCAACTCAGTAACAGGACAGTAACTAAGCAACAGGACAGTAACTCTGCAGTCCAACTCAGTAACAGGACAGTAACTCTGCAGTCCAACTCAGTAACAGGACAGTAACTCTGCAGTCCAACTCACCAACAGGACAGTAACTCTGCAGTCCAACTCAGCAACAGGACAGTAACTCTGCAGTCCAACTCAGTAACATGACAGTAACTCAGCAACAGGACAGTAACTCTGCAGTCCAACTAAGCAACAGGACAGTAACTCTGCAGTCCAACTCAGTAACATGACAGTAACTCAGCAACAGGACAGTAACTCTGCAGTCCAACTCAGCAACAGGACAGTAACTCTGCAGTCCAACTCAGCAACAGGACAGTAACTCTGCAGTCCAACTCAGCAACAGGACAGTAACTCTGCAGTCCAACTGAGTAACAGGACAGTAACTAAGCAACAGGACAGTAACTCTGCAGTCCAACTCAGCAACAGGACAGTAACTCTGCAGTCCAACTCAGTAACATGACAGTAACTCTGCAGTCCAACTCAGTAACATGACAGTAACTCTGCAGTCCAACTCAGTAACAGGACAGTAACTCAGCAACAGGACAGTAACTCTGCAGTCCAACTCAGTATCATGACAGTAACTAAGCAACAGGACAGTAACTCAGCAACATGACAGTAACTCTGCAGTCCAACTCAGCAACAGGACAGTAACTCTGCAGTCCAACTCAGCAACATGACAGTAACTAAGCAACAGGACAGTAACTCTGCAGTCCAACTCAGCAACAGGACAGTAACTCTGCAGTCCAACTCAGTAACAGGACAGTAACTCTGCAGTCCAACTCAGCAACAGGACAGTAACTCTGCAGTCCAACTCAGCAACAGGACAGTAACTCTGCAGTCCAACTCAGTAACAGGACAGTAACTCTGCAGTCCAACTCAGCAACAGGACAGTAACTCTGCAGTCCAACTCAGCAACAGGACAGTAACTCTGCAGTCCAACTCAGTAACAGGACAGTAACTCTGCAGTCCAACTCAGCAACAGGACAGTAACTCTGCAGTCCAACTCAGCAACAGGACAGTAACTCTGCAGTCCAACTCAGTAACATGACAGTAACTCTGCAGTCCAACTCAGTGACATGACAGTAACTAAGCAACAGGACAGTAACTCTGCAGTCCAACTCAGCAACAAGACAGTAACTAAGCAACAGGACAGTAACTCTGCAGTCCAACTCAGCAACAGGACAGTAACTCTGCAGTCCAACTCAGCAACATGACAGTAACTCAGCAACAGGACAGTAACTCTGCAGTCCAACGCAGCAACAGGACAGTAACTCTGCAGTCCAACTCAGTAACATGACAGTAACTCTGCAGTCCAACTCAGTAACAGGACAGTAACTCTGCAGTCCAACTCAGTAACATGACAGTAACTCTGCAGTCCAACTCAGCAACAGGACAGTAACTCTGCAGTCCAACTCAGTAACAGGACAGTAACTCTGCAGTCCAACTCAGCAACAGGACAGTAACTCTGCAGTCCAACTCAGTAACAGGACAGTAACTCTGCAGTCCAACTCAGCAACATGACAGTAACTCTGCAGTCCAACTCAGTAACAGGACAGTAACTAAGCAACAGGACAGTAACTCTGCAGTCCAACTCAGCAACAGGACAGTAACTCTGCAGTCCAACTCAGTAACAGGACAGTAACTCTGCAGTCCAACTCACCAACAGGACAGTAACTCTGCAGTCCAACTCAGCAACAGGACAGTAACTCTGCAGTCCAACTCAGTAACATGACAGTAACTCAGCAACAGGACAGTAACTCTGCAGTCCAACTAAGCAACAGGACAGTAACTCTGCAGTCCAACTCAGTAACATGACAGTAACTCAGCAACAGGACAGTAACTCTGCAGTCCAACTCAGCAACAGGACAGTAACTCTGCAGTCCAACTCAGCAACAGGACAGTAACTCTGCAGTCCAACTCAGCAACAGGACAGTAACTCTGCAGTCCAACTCAGCAACAGGACAGTAACTCTGCAGTCCAACTCAGCAACAGGACAGTAACTCTGCAGTCCAACTCAGCAACAGGACAGTAACTCTGCAGTCCAACTCAGTAACAGGACAGTAACTAAGCAACAGGACAGTAACTCTGCAGTCCAACTCAGCAACAGGACAGTAACTCTGCAGTCCAACTCAGTAACATGACAGTAACTCTGCAGTCCAACTCAGTAACATGACAGTAACTCTGCAGTCCAACTCAGTAACAGGACAGTAACTCAGCAACAGGACAGTAACTCTGCAGTCCAACTCAGTAACATGACAGTAACTAAGCAACAGGACAGTAACTCAGCAACATGACAGTAACTCTGCAGTCCAACTCAGCAACAGGACAGTAACTCTGCAGTCCAACTCAGTAACATGACAGTAACTCTGCAGTCCAACTCAGCAACATGACAGTAACTCTGCAGTCCAACTCAGCAACATGACAGTAACTAAGCAACAGGACAGTAACTCTGCAGTCCAACTCAGCAACAGGACAGTAACTCTGCAGTCCAACTCAGCAACAGGACATTAACTCTGCAGTCCAACTCAGTAACATGACAGTAACACTGCAGTCTAACTCAGTAACATGACAGTAACTCTGCAGTCCAACTCAGCAACATGACAGTAACTAAGCAACAGGACAGTAACTCTGCAGTCCAACTCAGCAACAGGACAGTAACTCTGCAGTCCAACTCAGTAACATGACAGTAACTCTGCAGTCCAACTCAGCAACATGACAGTAACTAATCAACAGGACAGTAACTCTGCAGTCCAACTCAGCAACAGGACAGTAACTCTGCAGTCCAACTCAGCAACATGACAGTAACTAAGCAACAGGACAGTAACTCTGCAGTCCAACTCAGCAACAGGACAGTAACTCTGCAGTCCAACTCAGTAACATGACAGTAACTCTGCAGTCCAACTCAGTAACATGACAGTAACTAAGCAACAGGACAGTAACTCTGCAGTCCAACTCAGTAACAGGACAGTAACTCTGCAGTCCAACTCAGCAACAGGACAGTAACTCTGCAGTCCAACTCAGTAACAGGACAGTAACTCTGCAGTCCAACTCAGCAACATGACAGTAACTCTGCAGTCCAACTCAGTAACAGGACAGTAACTAAGCAACAGGACAGTAACTCTGCAGTCCAACTCAGCAACAGGACAGTAACTCTGCAGTCCAACTCAGTAACAGGACAGTAACTCTGCAGTCCAACTCACCAACAGGACAGTAACTCTGCAGTCCAACTCAGCAACAGGACAGTAACTCTGCAGTCCAACTCAGTAACATGACAGTAACTCAGCAACAGGACAGTAACTCTGCAGTCCAACTAAGCAACAGGACAGTAACTCTGCAGTCCAACTCAGTAACATGACAGTAACTCAGCAACAGGACAGTAACTCTGCAGTCCAACTCAGCAACAGGACAGTAACTCTGCAGTCCAACTCAGCAACAGGACAGTAACTCTGCAGTCCAACTCAGCAACAGGACAGTAACTCTGCAGTCCAACTAAGCAACAGGACAGTAACTCTGCAGTCCAACTCAGCAACAGGACAGTAACTCTGCAGTCCAACTCAGCAACAGGACAGTAACTCTGCAGTCCAACTCAGTAACAGGACAGTAACTAAGCAACAGGACAGTAACTCTGCAGTCCAACTCAGCAACAGGACAGTAACTCTGCAGTCCAACTCAGTAACATGACAGTAACTCTGCAGTCCAACTCAGTAACATGACAGTAACTCTGCAGTCCAACTCAGTAACAGGACAGTAACTCAGCAACAGGACAGTAACTCTGCAGTCCAACTCAGTAACATGACAGTAACTAAGCAACAGGACAGTAACTCAGCAACATGACAGTAACTCTGCAGTCCAACTCAGCAACAGGACAGTAACTCTGCAGTCCAACTCAGCAACATGACAGTAACTAAGCAACAGGACAGTAACTCTGCAGTCCAACTCAGCAACAGGACAGTAACTCTGCAGTCCAACTCAGTAACATGACAGTAACTCTGCAGTCCAACTCAGTAACATGACAGTAACTAAGCAACAGGACAGTAACTCTGCAGTCCAACTCAGCAACAGGACAGTAACTCTGCAGTCCAACTCAGCAACAGGACAGTAACTAAGCAACAGGACAGTAACTCTGCAGTCCAACTCAGCAACAGGACAGTAACTCTGCAGTCCAACTCAGCAACATGACAGTAACTAAGCAACAGGACAGTAACTCTGCAGTCCAACTCAGCAACAGGACAGTAACTAAGCAACAGGACAGTAACTCTGCAGTCCAACTCAGCAACATGACAGTAACTAAGCAACAGGACAGTAACTCTGCAGTCCAACTCAGCAACAGGACAGTAACTCTGCAGTCCAACTCAGCAACAGGACAGTAACTCTGCAGTCCAACTCAGCAACAGGACAGTAACTCTGCAGTCCAACTCAGCAACATGACAGTAACTAAGCAACAGGACAGTAACTCTGCAGTCCAACTCAGCAACAGGACAGTAACTCTGCAGTCCAACTCAGCAACAGGACAGTAACTAAGCAACAGGACAGTAACTCTGCAGTCCAACTCAGTAACAGGACAGTAACTCTGCAGTCCAACTCAGCAACAGGACAGTAACTCTGCAGTCCAACTCAGCAACATGACAGTAACTAAGCAACAGGACAGTAACTCTGCAGTCCAACTCAGCAACAGGACATTAACTCTGCAGTCCAACTCAGTAACAGGACAGTAACTCTGCAGTCCAACTCAGCAACAGGACAGTAACTCTGCAGTCCAACTCAGCAACATGACAGTAACTCTGCAGTCCAACTCAGCAACAGGACAGTAACTCTGCAGTCCAACTCAGCAACAGGACAGTAACTCTGCAGTCCAACTCAGCAACAGGACAGTAACTCTGCAGTCCAACTCAGCAACAGGACAGTAACTAAGCAACAGGACAGTAACTCTGCAGTCCAACTCAGCAACAGGACAGTAACTAAGCAACAGGACAGTAACTCTGCAGTCCAACTCAGCAACAGGAAAGTAACTCTGCAGTCCAACTCAGCAACAGGACAGTAACTCTGCAGTCCAACTCAGTAACAGGACAGTAACTCTGCAGTCCAACTCAGTAACAGGACAGTAACTCTGCAGTCCAACTCAGCAACATGACAGTAACTCTGCAGTCCAACTCAGTAACAGGACAGTAACTAAGCAACAGGACAGTAACTCTGCAGTCCAACTCAGCAACAGGACAGTAACTCTGCAGTCCAACTCAGTAACAGGACAGTAACTCTGCAGTCCAACTCACCAACAGGACAGTAACTCTGCAGTCCAACTCAGCAACAGGACAGTAACTCTGCAGTCCAACTCAGTAACATGACAGTAACTCAGCAACAGGACAGTAACTCTGCAGTCCAACTCAGCAACAGGACAGTAACTCTGCAGTCCAACTCAGTAACAGGACAGTAACTCTGCAGTCCAACTCAGCAACATGACAGTAACTCTGCAGTCCAACTCAGTAACAGGACAGTAACTAAGCAACAGGACAGTAACTCTGCAGTCCAACTCAGCAACAGGACAGTAACTCTGCAGTCCAACTCAGTAACAGGACAGTAACTCTGCAGTCCAACTCACCAACAGGACAGTAACTCTGCAGTCCAACTCAGCAACAGGACAGTAACTCTGCAGTCCAACTCAGTAACATGACAGTAACTCAGCAACAGGACAGTAACTCTGCAGTCCAACTAAGCAACAGGACAGTAACTCTGCAGTCCAACTCAGTAACATGACAGTAACTCAGCAACAGGACAGTAACTCTGCAGTCCAACTCAGCAACAGGACAGTAACTCTGCAGTCCAACTCAGCAACAGGACAGTAACTCTGCAGTCCAACTCAGCAACAGGACAGTAACTCTGCAGTCCAACTCAGCAACAGGACAGTAACTCTGCAGTCCAACTCAGCAACAGGACAGTAACTCTGCAGTCCAACTCAGCAACAGGACAGTAACTCTGCAGTCCAACTCAGTAACAGGACAGTAACTAAGCAACAGGACAGTAACTCTGCAGTCCAACTCAGCAACAGGACAGTAACTCTGCAGTCCAACTCAGTAACATGACAGTAACTCTGCAGTCCAACTCAGTAACAGGACAGTAACTCAGCAACAGGACAGTAACTCTGCAGTCCAACTCAGTAACATGACAGTAACTAAGCAACAGGACAGTAACTCAGCAACATGACAGTAACTCTGCAGTCCAACTCAGCAACAGGACAGTAACTCTGCAGTCCAACTCAGCAACATGACAGTAACTAAGCAACAGGACAGTAACTCTGCAGTCCAACTCAGCAACAGGACAGTAACTCTGCAGTCCAACTCAGTAACATGACAGTAACTCTGCAGTCCAACTCAGTAACATGACAGTAACTAAGCAACAGGACAGTAACTCTGCAGTCCAACTCAGCAACAGGACAGTAACTCTGCAGTCCAACTCAGCAACAGGACAGTAACTAAGCAACAGGACAGTAACTCTGCAGTCCAACTCAGCAACAGGACAGTAACTCTGCAGTCCAACTCAGCAACATGACAGTAACTAAGCAACAGGACAGTAACTCTGCAGTCCAACTCAGTAACAGGACAGTAACTCTGCAGTCCAACTCAGTAACATGACAGTAACTCTGCAGTCCAACTCAGTAACATGACAGTAACTAAGCAACAGGACAGTAACTCTGCAGTCCAACTCAGTAACATGACAGTAACTCAGCAACATGACAGTAACTCTGCAGTCCAACTCAGCAACAGGACAGTAACTCTGCAGTCCAACTCAGCAACAGGACAGTAACTCTGCAGTCCAACTCAGCAACATGACAGTAACTAAGCAACAGGACAGTAACTCTGCAGTCCAACTCAGCAACAGGACAGTAACTAAGCAACAGGACAGTAACTCTGCAGTCCAACTCAGCAACAGGACAGTAACTAAGCAACAGGACAGTAACTCTGCAGTCCAACTCAGCAACAGGACAGTAACTCTGCAGTCCAACTCAGCAACAGGACAGTAACTCTGCAGTCCAACTCAGCAACAGGACAGTAACTCTGCAGTCCAACTCAGCAACATGACAGTAACTAAGCAACAGGACAGTAACTCTGCAGTCCAACTCAGCAACATGACAGTAACTAAGCAACAGGACAGTAACTCTGCAGTCCAACTCAGCAACAGGACAGTAACTCTGCAGTCCAACTCAGCAACAGGACAGTAACTCTGCAGTCCAACTCAGCAACAGGACAGTAACTCTGCAGTCCAACTCAGCAACAGGACAGTAACTCTGCAGTCCAACTCAGCAACAGGACAGTAACTCTGCAGTCCAACTCAGTAACAGGACAGTAACTAAGCAACAGGACAGTAACTCTGCAGTCCAACTCAGCAACAGGACAGTAACTCTGCAGTCCAACTCAGTAACATGACAGTAACTCTGCAGTCCAACTCAGTAACATGACAGTAACTCTGCAGTCCAACTCAGTAACAGGACAGTAACTCAGCAACAGGACAGTAACTCTGCAGTCCAACTCAGTAACATGACAGTAACTAAGCAACAGGACAGTAACTCAGCAACATGACAGTAACTCTGCAGTCCAACTCAGCAACAGGACAGTAACTCTGCAGTCCAACTCAGCAACATGACAGTAACTAAGCAACAGGAAAGTAACTCTGCAGTCCAACTCAGCAACAGGACAGTAACTCTGCAGTCCAACTCAGTAACATGACAGTAACTCTGCAGTCCAACTCAGTAACATGACAGTAACTAAGCAACAGGACAGTAACTCTGCAGTCCAACTCAGCAACAGCACAGTAACTCTGCAGTCCAACTCAGCAACAGGACAGTAACTAAGCAACAGGACAGTAACTCTGCAGTCCAACTCAGCAACAGGACAGTAACTCTGCAGTCCAACTCAGCAACATGACAGTAACTAAGCAACAGGACAGTAACTCTGCAGTCCAACTCAGTAACAGGACAGTAACTCTGCAGTCCAACTCAGTAACATGACAGTAACTCTGCAGTCCAACTCAGTAACATGACAGTAACTAAGCAACAGGACAGTAACTCTGCAGTCCAACTCAGTAACATGACAGTAACTCAGCAACATGACAGTAACTCTGCAGTCCAACTCAGCAACAGGACAGTAACTCTGCAGTCCGACTCAGCAACAGGACAGTAACTCTGCAGTCCAACTCAGCAACATGACAGTAACTAAGCAACAGGACAGTAACTCTGCAGTCCAACTCAGCAACAGGACAGTAACTAAGCAACAGGACAGTAACTCTGCAGTCCAACTCAGCAACATGACAGTAACTAAGCAACAGGACAGTAACTCTGCAGTCCAACTCAGCAACAGGACAGTAACTCTGCAGTCCAACTCAGCAACAGGACAGTAACTCTGCAGTCCAACTCAGCAACAGGACAGTAACTCTGCAGTCCAACTCAGCAACATGACAGTAACTAAGCAACAGGACAGTAACTCTGCAGTCCAACTCAGCAACAGGACAGTAACTCTGCAGTCCAACTCAGCAACAGGACAGTAACTAAGCAACAGGACAGTAACTCTGCAGTCCAACTCAGTAACAGGACAGTAACTCTGCAGTCCAACTCAGCAACAGGACAGTAACTCTGCAGTCCAACTCAGCAACATGACAGTAACTAAGCAACAGGACAGTAACTCTGCAGTCCAACTCAGCAACAGGACATTAACTCTGCAGTCCAACTCAGTAACAGGACAGTAACTCTGCAGTCCAACTCAGCAACAGGACAGTAACTCTGCAGTCCAACTCAGCAACATGACAGTAACTCTGCAGTCCAACTCAGCAACAGGACAGTAACTCTGCAGTCCAACTCAGCAACAGGACAGTAACTCTGCAGTCCAACTCAGCAACAGGACAGTAACTCTGCAGTCCAACTCAGCAACATGACAGTAACTAAGCAACAGGACAGTAACTCTGCAGTCCAACTCAGCAACATGACAGTAACTAAGCAACAGGACAGTAACTCTGCAGTCCAACTCAGCAACAGGACAGTAACTCTGCAGTCCAACTCAGCAACAGGACAGTAACTCTGCAGTCCAACTCAGCAACAGGACAGTAACTCTGCAGTCCAACTCAGCAACATGACAATAACTAAGCAACAGGACAGTAACTCTGCAGTCCAACTCAGCAACAGGACAGTAACTCTGCAGTCCAACTCAGCAACAGGACAGTAACTCTGCAGTCCAACTCAGCAACAAGACAGTAACTCTGCAGTCCAACTCAGCAACAGGACAGTAACTCTGCAGTCCAACTCAGTAACAGGACAGTAACTCTGCAGTCCAACTCAGCAACAGGACAGTAACTCTGCAGTCCAACTCAGCAACATGACAGTAACTAAGCAACAGGACAGTAACTCTGCAGTCCAACTCAGCAACAGGACAGTAACTCAGCAACAGGACAGTAACTCAGCAACAGGACAGTAACTCTGCAGTCCAACTCAGTAACATGACAGTAACTAAGCAACAGGACAGTAACTCAGCAACATGACAGTAACTCTGCAGTCCAACTCAGCAACAGGACAGTAACTCTGCAGTCCAACTCAGCAACATGACAGTAACTAAGCAACAGGACAGTAACTCTGCAGTCCAACTCAGCAACAGGACAGTAACTCTGCAGTCCACCTCAGCAACAGGACAGTAACTCTGCAGTCCAACTCAGCAACAGGACAGTAACTCTGCAGTCCAACTCAGTAACATGACAGTAACTCTGCAGTCCAACTCAGTAACATGACAGTAACTAAGCAACAGGACAGTAACTCTGCAGTCCAACTCAGCAACAGGACAGTAACTCTGCAGTCCAACTCAGTAACATGACAGTAACTAAGCAACAGGACAGTAACTCAGCAACATGACAGTAACTCTGCAGTCCAACTCAGCAACAGGACAGTAACTCTGCAGTCCAACTCAGCAACATGACAGTAACTCTGCAGTCCAACTCAGCAACAGGACAGTAACTCTGCAGTCCAACTCAGCAACAGGACAGTAACTCTGCAGTCCAACTCAGCAACAGGACAGTAACTCTGCAGTCCAACTCAGCAACAGGACAGTAACTAAGCAACAGGACAGTAACTCTGCAGTCCAACTCAGCAACAGGACAGTAACTAAGCAACAGGACAGTAACTCTGCAGTCCAACTCAGCAACAGGACAGTAACTCTGCAGTCCAACTCAGCAACAGGACAGTAACTCTGCAGTCCAACTCAGTAACAGGACAGTAACTCTGCAGTCCAACTCAGTAACAGGACAGTAACTCTGCAGTCCAACTCAGCAACATGACAGTAACTCTGCAGTCCAACTCAGTAACAGGACAGTAACTAAGCAACAGGACAGTAACTCTGCAGTCCAACTCAGCAACAGGACAGTAACTCTGCAGTCCAACTCAGTAACAGGACAGTAACTCTGCAGTCCAACTCACCAACAGGACAGTAACTCTGCAGTCCATCTCAGCAACAGGACAGTAACTCTGCAGTCCAACTCAGTAACATGACAGTAACTCAGCAACAGGACAGTAACTCTGCAGTCCAACTCAGCAACAGGACAGTAACTCTGCAGTCCAACTCAGTAACAGGACAGTAACTCTGCAGTCCAACTCAGCAACATGACAGTAACTCTGCAGTCCAACTCAGTAACAGGACAGTAACTAAGCAACAGGACAGTAACTCTGCAGTCCAACTCAGCAACAGGACAGTAACTCTGCAGTCCAACTCAGTAACAGGACAGTAACTCTGCAGTCCAACTCACCAACAGGACAGTAACTCTGCAGTCCAACTCAGCAACAGGACAGTAACTCTGCAGTCCAACTCAGTAACATGACAGTAACTCAGCAACAGGACAGTAACTCTGCAGTCCAACTAAGCAACAGGACAGTAACTCTGCAGTCCAACTCAGTAACATGACAGTAACTCAGCAACAGGACAGTAACTCTGCAGTCCAACTCAGCAACAGGACAGTAACTCTGCAGTCCAACTCAGCAACAGGACAGTAACTCTGCAGTCCAACTCAGCAACAGGACAGTAACTCTGCAGTCCAACTCAGCAACAGGACAGTAACTCTGCAGTCCAACTCAGCAACAGGACAGTAACTCTGCAGTCCAACTCAGCAACAGGACAGTAACTCTGCAGTCCAACTCAGTAACAGGACAGTAACTAAGCAACAGGACAGTAACTCTGCAGTCCAACTCAGCAACAGGACAGTAACTCTGCAGTCCAACTCAGTAACATGACAGTAACTCTGCAGTCCAACTCAGTAACATGACAGTAACTCTGCAGTCCAACTCAGTAACAGGACAGTAACTCAGCAACAGGACAGTAACTCTGCAGTCCAACTCAGTAACATGACAGTAACTAAGCAACAGGACAGTAACTCAGCAACATGACAGTAACTCTGCAGTCCAACTCAGCAACAGGACAGTAACTCTGCAGTCCAACTCAGCAACATGACAGTAACTAAGCAACAGGACAGTAACTCTGCAGTCCAACTCAGCAACAGGACAGTAACTCTGCAGTCCAACTCAGTAACATGACAGTAACTCTGCAGTCCAACTCAGTAACATGACAGTAACTAAGCAACAGGACAGTAACTCTGCAGTCCAACTCAGCAACAGGACAGTAACTCTGCAGTCCAACTCAGCAACAGGACAGTAACTAAGCAACAGGACAGTAACTCTGCAGTCCAACTCAGCAACAGGACAGTAACTCTGCAGTCCAACTCAACAACATGACAGTAACTAAGCAACAGGACAGTAACTCTGCAGTCCAACTCAGTAACAGGACAGTAACTCTGCAGTCCAACTCAGTAACATGACAGTAACTCTGCAGTCCAACTCAGTAACATGACAGTAACTAAGCAACAGGACAGTAACTCTGCAGTCCAACTCAGTAACATGACAGTAACTCAGCAACATGACAGTAACTCTGCAGTCCAACTCAGCAACAGGACAGTAACTCTGCAGTCCAACTCAGCAACAGGACAGTAACTCTGCAGTCCAACTCAGCAACATGACAGTAACTAAGCAACAGGACAGTAACTCTGCAGTCCAACTCAGCAACAGGACAGTAACTAAGCAACAGGACAGTAACTCTGCAGTCCAACTCAGCAACATGACAGTAACTAAGCAACAGGACAGTAACTCTGCAGTCCAACTCAGCAACAGGACAGTAACTCTGCAGTCCAACTCAGCAACATGACAGTAACTAAGCAACAGGACAGTAACTCTGCAGTCCAACTCAGCAACATGACAGTAACTAAGCAACAGGACAGTAACTCTGCAGTCCAACTCAGCAACAGGACAGTAACTCTGCAGTCCAACTCAGCAACAGGACAGTAACTCTGCAGTCCAACTCAGCAACAGGACAGTAACTCTGCAGTCCAACTCAGCAACAGGACAGTAACTCTGCAGTCCAACTCAGCAACAGGACAGTAACTCTGCAGTCCAACTCAGTAACAGGACAGTAACTAAGCAACAGGACAGTAACTCTGCAGTCCAACTCAGCAACAGGACAGTAACTCTGCAGTCCAACTCAGTAACATGACAGTAACTCTGCAGTCCAACTCAGTAACATGACAGTAACTCTGCAGTCCAACTCAGTAACAGGACAGTAACTCAGCAACAGGACAGTAACTCTGCAGTCCAACTCAGTAACATGACAGTAACTAAGCAACAGGACAGTAACTCAGCAACATGACAGTAACTCTGCAGTCCAACTCAGCAACAGGACAGTAACTCTGCAGTCCAACTCAGCAACATGACAGTAACTAAGCAACAGGACAGTAACTCTGCAGTCCAACTCAGCAACAGGACAGTAACTCTGCAGTCCAACTCAGTAACATGACAGTAACTCTGCAGTCCAACTCAGTAACATGACAGTAACTAAGCAACAGGACAGTAACTCTGCAGTCCAACTCAGCAACAGGACAGTAACTCTGCAGTCCAACTCAGCAACAGGACAGTAACTAAGCAACAGGACAGTAACTCTGCAGTCCAACTCAGCAACAGGACAGTACCTCTGCAGTCCAACTCAGCAACATGACAGTAACTAAGCAACAGGACAGTAACTCTGCAGTCCAACTCAGTAACAGGACAGTAACTCTGCAGTCCAACTCAGTAACATGACAGTAACTCTGCAGTCCAACTCAGTAACATGACAGTAACTAAGCAACAGGACAGTAACTCTGCAGTCCAACTCAGTAACATGACAGTAACTCAGCAACATGACAGTAACTCTGCAGTCCAACTCAGCAACAGGACAGTAACTCTGCAGTCCAACTCAGCAACATGACAGTAACTAAGCAACAGGACAGTAACTCTGCAGTCCAACTCAGCAACAGGACAGTAACTCTGCAGTCCACCTCAGCAACAGGACAGTAACTCTGCAGTCCAACTCAGCAACAGGACAGTAACTCTGCAGTCCAACTCAGTAACATGACAGTAACTCTGCAGTCCAACTCAGTAACATGACAGTAACTAAGCAACAGGACAGTAACTCTGCAGTCCAACTCAGCAACAGGACAGTAACTCTGCAGTCCAACTCAGTAACATGACAGTAACTAAGCAACAGGACAGTAACTCAGCAACATGACAGTAACTCTGCAGTCCAACTCAGCAACAGGACAGTAACTCTGCAGTCCAACTCAGCAACATGACAGTAACTCTGCAGTCCAACTCAGCAACAGGACAGTAACTCTGCAGTCCAACTCAGCAACAGGACAGTAACTCTGCAGTCCAACTCAGCAACAGGACAGTAACTCTGCAGTCCAACTCAGCAACAGGACAGTAACTAAGCAACAGGACAGTAACTCTGCAGTCCAACTCAGCAACAGGACAGTAACTAAGCAACAGGACAGTAACTCTGCAGTCCAACTCAGCAACAGGACAGTAACTCTGCAGTCCAACTCAGCAACAGGACAGTAACTCTGCAGTCCAACTCAGTAACAGGACAGTAACTCTGCAGTCCAACTCAGTAACAGGACAGTAACTCTGCAGTCCAACTCAGCAACATGACAGTAACTCTGCAGTCCAACTCAGTAACAGGACAGTAACTAAGCAACAGGACAGTAACTCTGCAGTCCAACTCAGCAACAGGACAGTAACTCTGCAGTCCAACTCAGTAACAGGACAGTAACTCTGCAGTCCAACTCACCAACAGGACAGTAACTCTGCAGTCCATCTCAGCAACAGGACAGTAACTCTGCAGTCCAACTCAGTAACATGACAGTAACTCAGCAACAGGACAGTAACTCTGCAGTCCAACTCAGCAACAGGACAGTAACTCTGCAGTCCAACTCAGTAACAGGACAGTAACTCTGCAGTCCAACTCACCAACAGGACAGTAACTCTGCAGTCCAACTCAGCAACAGGACAGTAACTCTGCAGTCCAACTCAGTAACATGACAGTAACTCAGCAACAGGACAGTAACTCTGCAGTCCAACTAAGCAACAGGACAGTAACTCTGCAGTCCAACTCAGTAACATGACAGTAACTCAGCAACAGGACAGTAACTCTGCAGTCCAACTCAGCAACAGGACAGTAACTCTGCAGTCCAACTCAGTAACATGACAGTAACTAAGCAACAGGACAGTAACTCAGCAACATGACAGTAACTCTGCAGTCCAACTCAGCAACAGGACAGTAACTCTGCAGTCCAACTCAGCAACATGACAGTAACTCTGCAGTCCAACTCAGCAACAGGACAGTAACTCTGCAGTCCAACTCAGCAACAGGACAGTAACTCTGCAGTCCAACTCAGCAACAGGACAGTAACTCTGCAGTCCAACTCAGCAACAGGACAGTAACTAAGCAACAGGACAGTAACTCTGCAGTCCAACTCAGCAACAGGACAGTAACTAAGCAACAGGACAGTAACTCTGCAGTCCAACTCAGCAACAGGACAGTAACTCTGCAGTCCAACTCAGCAACAGGACAGTAACTCTGCAGTCCAACTCAGTAACAGGACAGTAACTCTGCAGTCCAACTCAGTAACAGGACAGTAACTCTGCAGTCCAACTCAGCAACATGACAGTAACTCTGCAGTCCAACTCAGTAACAGGACAGTAACTAAGCAACAGGACAGTAACTCTGCAGTCCAACTCAGCAACAGGACAGTAACTCTGCAGTCCAACTCAGTAACAGGACAGTAACTCTGCAGTCCAACTCACCAACAGGACAGTAACTCTGCAGTCCATCTCAGCAACAGGACAGTAACTCTGCAGTCCAACTCAGTAACATGACAGTAACTCAGCAACAGGACAGTAACTCTGCAGTCCAACTCAGCAACAGGACAGTAACTCTGCAGTCCAACTCAGTAACAGGACAGTAACTCTGCAGTCCAACTCACCAACAGGACAGTAACTCTGCAGTCCAACTCAGCAACAGGACAGTAACTCTGCAGTCCAACTCAGTAACATGACAGTAACTCAGCAACAGGACAGTAACTCTGCAGTCCAACTAAGCAACAGGACAGTAACTCTGCAGTCCAACTCAGTAACATGACAGTAACTCAGCAACAGGACAGTAACTCTGCAGTCCAACTCAGCAACAGGACAGTAACTCTGCAGTCCAACTCAGCAACAGGACAGTAACTCTGCAGTCCAACTCAGCAACAGGACAGTAACTCTGCAGTCCAACTCAGCAACAGGACAGTAACTCTGCAGTCCAACTCAGCAACAGGACAGTAACTCTGCAGTCCAACTCAGCAACAGGACAGTAACTCTGCAGTCCAACTCAGTAACAGGACAGTAACTAAGCAACAGGACAGTAACTCTGCAGTCCAACTCAGCAACAGGACAGTAACTCTGCAGTCCAACTCAGTAACATGACAGTAACTCTGCAGTCCAACTCAGTAACATGACAGTAACTCTGCAGTCCAACTCAGTAACAGGACAGTAACTCAGCAACAGGACAGTAACTCTGCAGTCCAACTCAGTAACATGACAGTAACTAAGCAACAGGACAGTAACTCAGCAACATGACAGTAACTCTGCAGTCCAACTCAGCAACAGGACAGTAACTCTGCAGTCCAACTCAGCAACATGACAGTAACTAAGCAACAGGACAGTAACTCTGCAGTCCAACTCAGCAACAGGACAGTAACTCTGCAGTCCAACTCAGTAACATGACAGTAACTCTGCAGTCCAACTCAGTAACATGACAGTAACTAAGCAACAGGACAGTAACTCTGCAGTCCAACTCAGCAACAGGACAGTAACTCTGCAGTCCAACTCAGCAACAGGACAGTAACTAAGCAACAGGACAGTAACTCTGCAGTCCAACTCAGCAACAGGACAGTAACTCTGCAGTCCAACTCAACAACATGACAGTAACTAAGCAACAGGACAGTAACTCTGCAGTCCAACTCAGTAACAGGACAGTAACTCTGCAGTCCAACTCAGTAACATGACAGTAACTCTGCAGTCCAACTCAGTAACATGACAGTAACTAAGCAACAGGACAGTAACTCTGCAGTCCAACTCAGTAACATGACAGTAACTCAGCAACATGACAGTAACTCTGCAGTCCAACTCAGCAACAGGACAGTAACTCTGCAGTCCAACTCAGCAACAGGACAGTAACTCTGCAGTCCAACTCAGCAACATGACAGTAACTAAGCAACAGGACAGTAACTCTGCAGTCCAACTCAGCAACAGGACAGTAACTAAGCAACAGGACAGTAACTCTGCAGTCCAACTCAGCAACATGACAGTAACTAAGCAACAGGACAGTAACTCTGCAGTCCAACTCAGCAACAGGACAGTAACTCTGCAGTCCAACTCAGCAACATGACAGTAACTAAGCAACAGGACAGTAACTCTGCAGTCCAACTCAGCAACATGACAGTAACTAAGCAACAGGACAGTAACTCTGCAGTCCAACTCAGCAACAGGACAGTAACTCTGCAGTCCAACTCAGCAACAGGACAGTAACTCTGCAGTCCAACTCAGCAACAGGACAGTAACTCTGC
Organism: Coregonus lavaretus; assembly: GCF_964263955.1. Classification (NCBI taxonomy): domain Eukaryota; kingdom Metazoa; phylum Chordata; class Actinopteri; order Salmoniformes; family Salmonidae; genus Coregonus; species Coregonus lavaretus. The sequence goes on from NW_028159223.1 coordinate 199,713, forward strand.
AGTCCAACTCAGCAACAGGACAGTAACTCTGCAGTCCAACTCAGCAACAGGACAGTAACTCTGCAGTCCAACTCAGTAACAGGACAGTAACTAAGCAACAGGACAGTAACTCTGCAGTCCAACTCAGCAACAGGACAGTAACTCTGCAGTCCAACTCAGTAACATGACAGTAACTCTGCAGTCCAACTCAGTAACATGACAGTAACTCTGCAGTCCAACTCAGTAACAGGACAGTAACTCAGCAACAGGACAGTAACTCTGCAGTCCAACTCAGTAACATGACAGTAACTAAGCAACAGGACAGTAACTCAGCAACATGACAGTAACTCTGCAGTCCAACTCAGCAACAGGACAGTAACTCTGCAGTCCAACTCAGCAACATGACAGTAACTAAGCAACAGGACAGTAACTCTGCAGTCCAACTCAGCAACAGGACAGTAACTCTGCAGTCCAACTCAGTAACATGACAGTAACTCTGCAGTCCAACTCAGTAACATGACAGTAACTAAGCAACAGGACAGTAACTCTGCAGTCCAACTCAGCAACAGGACAGTAACTCTGCAGTCCAACTCAGCAACAGGACAGTAACTAAGCAACAGGACAGTAACTCTGCAGTCCAACTCAGCAACAGGACAGTACCTCTGCAGTCCAACTCAGCAACATGACAGTAACTAAGCAACAGGACAGTAACTCTGCAGTCCAACTCAGTAACAGGACAGTAACTCTGCAGTCCAACTCAGTAACATGACAGTAACTCTGCAGTCCAACTCAGTAACATGACAGTAACTAAGCAACAGGACAGTAACTCTGCAGTCCAACTCAGTAACATGACAGTAACTCAGCAACATGACAGTAACTCTGCAGTCCAACTCAGCAACAGGACAGTAACTCTGCAGTCCAACTCAGCAACAGGACAGTAACTCTGCAGTCCAACTCAGCAACATGACAGTAACTAAGCAACAGGACAGTAACTCTGCAGTCCAACTCAGCAACAGGACAGTAACTAAGCAACAGGACAGTAACTCTGCAGTCCAACTCAGCAACATGACAGTAACTAAGCAACAGGACAGTAACTCTGCAGTCCAACTCAGCAACAGGACAGTAACTCTGCAGTCCAACTCAGCAACAGGACAGTAACTCTGCAGTCCAACTCAGCAACAGGACAGTAACTCTGCAGTCCAACTCAGCAACATGACAGTAACTAAGCAACAGGACAGTAACTCTGCAGTCCAACTCAGCAACAGGACAGTAACTCTGCAGTCCAACTCAGCAACAGAACAGTAACTAAGCAACAGGACAGTAACTCTGCAGTCCAACTCAGTAACAGGACAGTAACTCTGCAGTCCAACTCAGCAACAGGACAGTAACTCTGCAGTCCAACTCAGCAACATGACAGTAACTAAGCAACAGGACAGTAACTCTGCAGTCCAACTCAGCAACAGGACATTAACTCTGCAGTCCAACTCAGTAACAGGACAGTAACTCTGCAGTCCAACTCAGCAACAGGACAGTAACTCTGCAGTCCAACTCAGCAACATGACAGTAACTCTGCAGTCCAACTCAGCAACAGGACAGTAACTCTGCAGTCCAACTCAGCAACAGGACAGTAACTCTGCAGTCCAACTCAGCAACAGGACAGTAACTCTGCAGTCCAACTCAGCAACATGACAGTAACTAAGCAACAGGACAGTAACTCTGCAGTCCAACTCAGCAACATGACAGTAACTAAGCAACAGGACAGTAACTCTGCAGTCCAACTCAGCAACAGGACAGTAACTCTGCAGTCCAACTCAGCAACAGGACAGTAACTCTGCAGTCCAACTCAGCAACAGGACAGTAACTCTGCAGTCCAACTCAGCAACATGACAGTAACTAAGCAACAGGACAGTAACTCTGCAGTCCAACTCAGCAACAGGACAGTAACTCTGCAGTCCAACTCAGCAACAGGACAGTAACTCTGCAGTCCAACTCAGCAACAGGACAGTAACTCTGCAGTCCAACTCAGCAACAGGACAGTAACTCTGCAGTCCAACTCAGTAACAGGACAGTAACTCTGCAGTCCAACTCAGCAACAGGACAGTAACTCTGCAGTCCAACTCAGCAACATGACAGTAACTAAGCAACAGGACAGTAACTCTGCAGTCCAACTCAGCAACAGGACAGTAACTCAACAACAGGACAGTAACTCAGCAACAGGACAGTAACTCTGCAGTCCAACTCAGTAACATGACAGTAACTAAGCAACAGGACAGTAACTCAGCAACATGACAGTAACTCTGCAGTCCAACTCAGCAACAGGACAGTAACTCTGCAGTCCAACTCAGCAACATGACAGTAACTAAGCAACAGGACAGTAACTCTGCAGTCCAACTCAGCAACAGGACAGTAACTCTGCAGTCCACCTCAGCAACAGGACAGTAACTCTGCAGTCCAACTCAGCAACAGGACAGTAACTCTGCAGTCCAACTCAGTAACATGACAGTAACTCTGCAGTCCAACTCAGTAACATGACAGTAACTAAGCAACAGGACAGTAACTCTGCAGTCCAACTCAGCAACAGGACAGTAACTCTGCAGTCCAACTCAGTAACATGACAGTAACTAAGCAACAGGACAGTAACTCAGCAACATGACAGTAACTCTGCAGTCCAACTCAGCAACAGGACAGTAACTCTGCAGTCCAACTCAGCAACATGACAGTAACTAAGCAACAGGACAGTAACTCTGCAGTCCAACTCAGCAACAGGACAGTAACTCTGCAGTCCAACTCAGCAACAGGACAGTAACTCTGCAGTCCAACTCAGCAACAGGACAGTAACTCTGCAGTCCAACTCAGCAACAGGACAGTAACTCTGCAGTCCAACTCAGTAACATGACAGTAACTCTGCAGTCCAACTCAGTAACATGACAGTAACTAAGCAACAGGACAGTAACTCTGCAGTCCAACTCAGCAACAGGACAGTAACTCTGCAGTCCAACTCAGCAACAGGACAGTAACTAAGCAACAGGACAGTAACTCTGCAGTCCAACTCAGCAACAGGACAGTAACTCTGCAGTCCAACTCAGCAACAGGACAGTAACTAAGCAACAGGACAGTAACTCTGCAGTCCAACTCAGCAACAGGACAGTAACTCTGCAGTCCAACTCAGCAACAGGACAGTAACTCTGCAGTCCAACTCAGCAACAGGACAGTAACTCTGCAGTCCAACTCAGCAACAGGACAGTAACTCTGCAGTCCAACTCAGCAACAGGACAGTAACTCTGCAGTCCAACTCAGCAACAGGACAGTAACTAAGCAACAGGACAGTAACTCTGCAGTCCAACTCAGCAACAGGACAGTAACTAAGCAACAGGACAGTAACTCTGCAGTCCAACTCAGCAACAGGACAGTAACTCTGCAGTCCAACTCAGCAACATGACAGTAACTAAGCAACAGGACAGTAACTCTGTGTCAGAACGCTGAGTGTGGATGTGGTGCAGGGAATCAAGCGCAGGCACAAAAGTGTTCGTCAACAGTCTTTAGTGATGAAAAAACAACTCCAAACAGGAGAAATAGCCAACCCAACCGGGAGGCAAGAGCGACAAAACGCACACAACACAGTGCGTAAAAACAAGAAAAGGCGCACGCAGTGCGGACTCTCAAAATAAACAGAATGAGAGCAAAAACACCATCAACATGAACAGCTGACACAAACAATCACACATAACACCTGACCCAATTACGAAACTTAAATAGGGAACACAATCAAACACTAACAAGGGACAGGTGTTACAAACAGACAAAACCAAACAAACATGAAACATCGAACGGTGGCAGCTAGTACTCCGGGGACGACGACCGCCGAAGCCTGCCCGAACAAGGAGGAGGAGCAGCCTCGGCCGAAACCGTGACACTCTGCAGTCCAACTCAGTAACATGACAGTAACTCTGCAGTCCAACTCAGTAACAGGACAGTAACTCTGCAGTCCAACTCAGTAACATGACAGTAACTCTGCAGTCCAACTCAGCAACATGACAGTAACTAAGCAACAGGACAGTAACTCTGCAGTCCAACTCAGCAACAGGACAGTAACTCTGCAGTCCAACTCAGCAACAGGACAGTAACTCTGCAGTCCAACTCAGCAACAGGACAGTAACTCTGCAGTCCAACTCAGCAACAGGACAGTAACTCTGCAGTCCAACTCAGCAACATGACAGTAACTAAGCAACAGGACAGTAACTCTGCAGTCCAACTCAGCAACAGGACAGTAACTCTGCAGTCCAACTCAGCAACAGGACAGTAACTCTGCAGTCCAACTCAGTAACAGGACAGTAACTCTGCAGTCCAACTCAGCAACAGGACAGTAACTCTGCAGTCCAACTCAGCAACATGAAAGTAACTCTGCAGTCCACCTCAGCAACAGGACAGTAACTCTGCAGTCCAACTCAGCTACAGGACAGTAACTCTGCAGTCCAACTCAGTAACAGGACAGTAACTCTGCAGTCCAACTCAGCAACATGACAGTAACTAAGCAACAGGACAGTAACTCAGCAACTGGACAGTAACTCTGCAGTCCAACTCAGCAACAGGACAGTAACTAAGCAACAGGACAGTAACTCTGCAGTCCAACTCAGCAACAGGACAGTAACTCTGCAGTCCAACTCAGCAACATGACAGTAACTAAGCAACAGGACAGTAACTCAGCAACTGGACAGTAACTCTGCAGTCCAACTCAGCAACAGGACAGTAACTCAGCAACAGGACAGTAACTCTGCAGTCCAACTCAGCAACAGGACAGTAACTCTGCAGTCCAACTCAGCAACATGACAGTAACTAAGCAACAGGACAGTAACTCTGCAGTCCAACTCAGCAACAGGACAGTAACTAAGCAACAGGACAGTAACTCTGCAGTCCAACTCAGCAACAGGACAGTAACTCTGCAGTCCAACTCAGTAACAGGACAGTAACTCTGCAGTCCAACTCAGTAACAGGAAAGTAACTCTGCAGTCCAACTCAGTAACAGGACAGTAACTCTGCAGTCCAACTCAGTAACAGGAAAGTAACTCTGCAGTCCATCTCAGCAACAGGACAGTAACTCTGCAGTCCAACTCAGTAACAGGAAAGTAACTCTGCAGTCCAACTCAGCAACAGGACAGTAACTCTGCAGTCCAACTCAGTAACAGGACAGTAACTCTGCAGTCCAACTCAGCAACAGGACAGTAACTAAGCAACAGGACAGTAACTCTGCAGTCCAACTCAGCAACATGACAGTAACTAAGCAACAGGACAGTAAATCTGCAGTCCAACTCAGTAACATGACAGTAACTCTGCAGTCCAACTCAGTAACAGGACAGTAACTCTGCAGTCCAACTCAGTAACAGGACAGTAACTCTGCAGTCCAACTCAGTAACAGGACAGTAACTCTGCAGTCCAACTCAGCAACAGGACAGTAACTCTGCAGTCCAACTCAGCAACATGACAGTAACTCTGCAGTCCAACTCAGTAACAGGACAGTAACTCTGCAGTCCAACTCAGTAACAGGACAGTAACTCTGCAGTCCAACTCAGCAACAGGACAGTAACTAAGCAACAGGACAGTAACTCTGCAGTCCAACTCAGCAACATGACAGTAACTAAGCAACAGGACAGTAAATCTGCAGTCCAACTCAGTAACATGACAGTAACTCTGCAGTCCAACTCAGTAACAGGACAGTAACTCTGCAGTCCAACTCAGTAACAGGACAGTAACTCTGCAGTCCAACTCAGCAACAGGACAGTAACTAAGCAACAGGACAGTAACTCTGCAGTCCAACTCAGCAACATGACAGTAACTAAGCAACAGGACAGTAAATCTGCAGTCCAACTCAGTAACATGACAGTAACTCTGCAGTCCAACTCAGTAACAGGACAGTAACTCTGCAGTCCAACTCAGTAACAGGACAGTAACTCTGCAGTCCAACTCAGTAACAGGACAGTAACTCTGCAGTCCAACTCAGCAACAGGACAGTAACTCTGCAGTCCAACTCATTAACAGGACAGTAACTCTGCAGTCCAACTCAGCAACAGGACAGTAACTCTGCAGTCCAACTCAGCAACATGACAGTAACTCTGCAGTCCAACTCAGCAACAGGACAGTAACTCTGCAGTCCAACTCAGTAACATGACAGTAACTAAGCAACAGGACAGTAACTCTGCAGTCCAACTCAGCAACATGAAAGTAACTAAGCAACAGGACAGTAACTCTGCAGTCCAACTCAGCAACAGGACAGTAACTCTGCAGTCCAACTCAGCAACAGGACAGTAACTCTGCAGTCCAACTCAGCAACAGGACAGTAACTCTGCAGTCCAACTCAGCAACAGGACAGTAACTCTGCAGTCCAACTCAGCAACATGACAGTAACTAAGCAACAGGACAGTAACTCTGCAGTCCAACTCAGCAACAGGACAGTAACTCTGCAGTCCAACTCAGTAACATGACAGTAACTAAGCAACAGGACAGTAACTCTGCAGTCCAACTCAGCAACATGACAGTAACTAAGCAACAGGACAGTAACTCTGCAGTCCAACTCAGCAACAGGACAGTAACTCTGCAGTCCAACTCAGTAACAGGACAGTAACTCTGCAGTCCAACTCAGTAACATGACAGTAACTCTGCAGTCCAACTCAGTAACATGACAGTAACTAAGCAACAGGACAGTAACTCTGCAGTCCAACTCAGCAACATGACAGTAACTAAGCAACAGGACAGTAACTCTGCAGTCCAACTCAGCAACAGGACAGTAACTCTGCAGACTACTCAGCAACAGGACAGTAACTCTGCAGTCCAACTCAGCAACAGGACAGTAACTCTGCAGTCCAACTCAGCAACAGGACAGTAACTCTGCAGTCCAACTCAGCAACAGGACAGTAACTCTGCAGTCAAACTCAGCAACAGAACAGTAACTCTGCAGTCCAACTCAGCAACAGGACAGTAACTCTGCAGTCCAACTCAGCAACAGGACAGTAACTCTGCAGTCCAACTCAGTAACAGGACAGTAACTCTGCAGTCCAACTCAGCAACATGACAGTAACTAAGCAACAGGACAGTAACTCAGCAACTGGACAGTAACTCTGCAGTCCAACTCAGTAACAGGACAGTAACTCTGCAGTCCAACTCAGCAACATGACAGTAACTAAGCAACAGGACAGTAACTCTGCAGTCCAACTCAGCAACAGGACAGTAACTCTGCAGTCCAACTCAGTAACAGGACAGTAACTCTGCAGTCCAACTCAGTAACAGGACAGTAACTAAGCAACAGGACAGTAACTCTGCAGTCCAACTCAGCAACAGGACAGTAACTCTGCAGTCCAACTCAGTAACAGGACAGTAACTCTGCAGTCCAACTCACCAACAGGACAGTAACTCTGCAGTCCAACTCAGCAACAGGACAGTAACTCTGCAGTCCAACTCAGTAACATGACAGTAACTCAGCAACAGGACAGTAACTCTGCAGTCCAACTAAGCAACAGGACAGTAACTCTGCAGTCCAACTCAGCAACATGACAGTAACTAAGCAACAGGACAGTAACTCTGCAGTCCAACTCAGCAACAGGACAGTAACTCTGCAGTCCAACTCAGTAACATGACAGTAACTAAGCAACAGGACAGTAACTCTGCAGTCCAACTCAGCAACATGACAGTAACTAAGCAACAGGACAGTAACTCTGCAGTCCAACTCAGCAACAGGACAGTAACTCTGCAGTCCAACTCAGTAACAGGACAGTAACTCTGCAGTCCAACTCAGTAACATGACAGTAACTCTGCAGTCCAACTCAGTAACATGACAGTAACTAAGCAACAGGACAGTAACTCTGCAGTCCAACTCAGCAACATGACAGTAACTAAGCAACAGGACAGTAACTCTGCAGTCCAACTCAGCAACAGGACAGTAACTCTGCAGTCCAACTCAGTAACATGACAGTAACTAAGCAACAGGACAGTAACTCTGCAGTCCAACTCAGCAACATGACAGTAACTAAGCAACAGGACAGTAACTCTGCAGTCCAACTCAGCAACAGGACAGTAACTCTGCAGACTACTCAGCAACAGGACAGTAACTCTGCAGTCCAACTCAGCAACAGGACAGTAACTCTGCAGTCCAACTCAGCAACAGGACAGTAACTCTGCAGTCCAACTCAGCAACAGGACAGTAACTCTGCAGTCCAACTCAGCAACAGGACAGTAACTCTGCAGTCCAACTCAGCAACAGGACAGTAACTCTGCAGTCCAACTCAGCAACAGGACAGTAACTCTGCAGTCCAACTCAGTAACAGGACAGTAACTCTGCAGTCCAACTCAGCAACATGACAGTAACTAAGCAACAGGACAGTAACTCAGCAACTGGACAGTAACTCTGCAGTCCAACTCAGTAACAGGACAGTAACTCTGCAGTCCAACTCAGCAACATGACAGTAACTAAGCAACAGGACAGTAACTCTGCAGTCCAACTCAGCAACAGGACAGTAACTCTGCAGTCCAACTCAGTAACAGGACAGTAACTCTGCAGTCCAACTCAGTAACAGGACAGTAACTAAGCAACAGGACAGTAACTCTGCAGTCCAACTCAGCAACAGGACAGTAACTCTGCAGTCCAACTCAGTAACAGGACAGTAACTCTGCAGTCCAACTCACCAACAGGACAGTAACTCTGCAGTCCAACTCAGCAACAGGACAGTAACTCTGCAGTCCAACTCAGTAACATGACAGTAACTCACCAACAGGACAGTAACTCTGCAGTCCAACTAAGCAACAGGACAGTAACTCTGCAGTCCAACTCAGTAACATGACAGTAACTCAGCAACAGGACAGTAACTCTGCAGTCCAACTCAGCAACAGGACAGTAACTCTGCAGTCCAACTCAGCAACAGGACAGTAACTCTGCAGTCCAACTCAGCAACAGGACAGTAACTCTGCAGTCCAACTCAGCAACAGGACAGTAACTCTGCAGTCCAACTCAGCAACAGGACAGTAACTCTGCAGTCCAACTCAGCAACAGGACAGTAACTCTGCAGTCCAACTCAGCAACAGGACAGTAACTCTGCAGTCCAACTCAGTAACAGGACAGTAACTAAGCAACAGGACAGTAACTCTGCAGTCCAACTCAGCAACAGGACAGTAACTCTGCAGTCCAACTCAGTAACATGACAGTAACTCTGCAGTCCAACTCAGTAACATGACAGTAACTCTGCAGTCCAACTCAGTAACAGGACAGTAACTCAGCAACAGGACAGTAACTCTGCAGTCCAACTCAGTAACAGGACAGTAACTAAGCAACATGACAGTAACTCTGCAGTCCAACTCAGCAACAGGACAGTAACTCTGCAGTCCAACTCAGCAACAGGACAGTAACTCTGCAGTCCAACTCAGCAACAGGACAGTAACTCTGCAGTCCAACTCAGTAACAGGACAGTAACTCTGCAGTCCAACTCAGTAACATGACAGTAACTCTGCAGTCCAACTCAGTAACATGACAGTAACTAAGCAACAGGACAGTAACTCTGCAGTCCAACTCAGCAACATGACAGTAACTCTGCAGTCCAACTCAGTAACATGACAGTAACTCTGCAGTCCAACTCAGTAACATGACAGTAACTCTGCAGTCCAACTCAGTAACAGGACAGTAACTCTGCAGTCCAACTCAGTAACAGGACAGTAACTCTGCAGTCCAACTCAGTAACAGGACAATAACTCTGCAGTCCAACTCAGCAACAGGACAGTAACTCTGCAGTCCAACTCAGCAACATGACAGTAACTCTGCAGTCCAACTCAGTAACAGGACAGTAACTCTGCAGTCCAACTCAGTAACAGGACAGTAACTCTGCAGTCCAACTCAGCAACAGGACAGTAACTAAGCAACAGGACAGTAACTCTGCAGTCCAACTCAGCAACATGACAGTAACTAAGCAACAGGACAGTAAATCTGCAGTCCAACTCAGTAACATGACAGTAACTCTGCAGTCCAACTCAGTAACAGGACAGTAACTCTGCAGTCCAACTCAGTAACAGGACAGTAACTCTGCAGTCCAACTCAGCAACAGGACAGTAACTAAGCAACAGGACAGTAACTCTGCAGTCCAACTCAGCAACATGACAGTAACTAAGCAACAGGACAGTAAATCTGCAGTCCAACTCAGTAACATGACAGTAACTCTGCAGTCCAACTCAGTAACAGGACAGTAACTCTGCAGTCCAACTCAGTAACAGGACAGTAACTCTGCAGTCCAACTCAGTAACAGGACAGTAACTCTGCAGTCCAACTCAGCAACAGGACAGTAACTCTGCAGTCCAACTCAGCAACAGGACAGTAACTCTGCAGTCCAACTCAGCAACAGGACAGTAACTCTGCAGTCCAACTCAGCAACATGACAGTAACTCTGCAGTCCAACTCAGCAACAGGACAGTAACTCTGCAGTCCAACTCAGTAACATGACAGTAACTAAGCAACAGGACAGTAACTCTGCAGTCCAACTCAGCAACATGAAAGTAACTAAGCAACAGGACAGTAACTCTGCAGTCCAACTCAGCAACAGGACAGTAACTCTGCAGTCCAACTCAGCAACAGGACAGTAACTCTGCAGTCCAACTCAGCAACAGGACAGTAACTCTGCAGTCCAACTCAGCAACAGGACAGTAACTCTGCAGTCCAACTCAGCAACATGACAGTAACTAAGCAACAGGACAGTAACTCTGCAGTCCAACTCAGCAACAGGACAGTAACTCTGCAGTCCAACTCAGTAACATGACAGTAACTAAGCAACAGGACAGTAACTCTGCAGTCCAACTCAGCAACATGACAGTAACTAAGCAACAGGACAGTAACTCTGCAGTCCAACTCAGCAACAGGACAGTAACTCTGCAGTCCAACTCAGTAACAGGACAGTAACTCTGCAGTCCAACTCAGTAACATGACAGTAACTCTGCAGTCCAACTCAGTAACATGACAGTAACTAAGCAACAGGACAGTAACTCTGCAGTCCAACTCAGCAACATGACAGTAACTAAGCAACAGGACAGTAACTCTGCAGTCCAACTCAGCAACAGGACAGTAACTCTGCAGACTACTCAGCAACAGGACAGTAACTCTGCAGTCCAACTCAGCAACAGGACAGTAACTCTGCAGTCCAACTCAGCAACAGGACAGTAACTCTGCAGTCCAACTCAGCAACAGGACAGTAACTCTGCAGTCCAACTCAGCAACAGGACAGTAACTCTGCAGTCCAACTCAGCAACAGGACAGTAACTCTGCAGTCCAACTCAGCAACAGGACAGTAACTCTGCAGTCCAACTCAGTAACAGGACAGTAACTCTGCAGTCCAACTCAGCAACATGACAGTAACTAAGCAACAGGACAGTAACTCAGCAACTGGACAGTAACTCTGCAGTCCAACTCAGTAACAGGACAGTAACTCTGCAGTCCAACTCAGCAACATGACAGTAACTAAGCAACAGGACAGTAACTCTGCAGTCCAACTCAGCAACAGGACAGTAACTCTGCAGTCCAACTCAGTAACAGGACAGTAACTCTGCAGTCCAACTCAGTAACAGGACAGTAACTAAGCAACAGGACAGTAACTCTGCAGTCCAACTCAGCAACAGGACAGTAACTCTGCAGTCCAACTCAGTAACAGGACAGTAACTCTGCAGTCCAACTCACCAACAGGACAGTAACTCTGCAGTCCAACTCAGCAACAGGACAGTAACTCTGCAGTCCAACTCAGTAACATGACAGTAACTCAGCAACAGGACAGTAACTCTGCAGTCCAACTAAGCAACAGGACAGTAACTCTGCAGTCCAACTCAGTAACATGACAGTAACTCAGCAACAGGACAGTAACTCTGCAGTCCAACTCAGCAACAGGACAGTAACTCTGCAGTCCAACTCAGCAACAGGACAGTAACTCTGCAGTCCAACTCAGCAACAGGACAGTAACTCTGCAGTCCAACTCAGCAACAGGACAGTAACTCTGCAGTCCAACTCAGCAACAGGACAGTAACTCTGCAGTCCAACTCAGCAACAGGACAGTAACTCTGCAGTCCAACTCAGTAACAGGACAGTAACTAAGCAACAGGACAGTAACTCTGCAGTCCAACTCAGCAACAGGACAGTAACTCTGCAGTCCAACTCAGTAACATGACAGTAACTCTGCAGTCCAACTCAGTAACATGACAGTAACTCTGCAGTCCAACTCAGTAACAGGACAGTAACTCAGCAACAGGACAGTAACTCTGCAGTCCAACTCAGTAACAGGACAGTAACTAAGCAACAGGACAGTAACTCTGCAGTCCAACTCAGCAACAGGACAGTAACTCTGCAGTCCAACTCAGCAACAGGACAGTAACTCTGCAGTCCAACTCAGCAACAGGACAGTAACTCTGCAGTCCAACTCAGTAACAGGACAGTAACTCTGCAGTCCAACTCAGTAACATGACAGTAACTCTGCAGTCCAACTCAGTAACATGACAGTAACTAAGCAACAGGACAGTAACTCTGCAGTCCAACTCAGCAACATGACAGTAACTCTGCAGTCCAACTCAGTAACATGACAGTAACTCTGCAGTCCAACTCAGCAACAGGACAGTAACTCTGCAGTCCAACTCAGCAACAGGACAGTAACTCTGCAGTCCAACTCAGCAACAGGACAGTAACTAAGCAACAGGACAGTAACTCTGCAGTCCAACTCAGCAACAGGACAGTAACTCTGCAGTCCAACTCAGCAACAGGACAGTAACTAAGCAACAGGACAGTAACTCTGCAGTCCAACTCAGCAACAGGACAGTAACTCTGCAGTCCAACTCAGCAACAGGACAGTAACTAAGCAACAGGACAGTAACTCTGCAGTCCAACTCAGTAACAGGACAGTAACTCTGCAGTCCAACTCAGCAACAGGACAGTAACTCTGCAGTCCAACTCAGCAACAGGACAGTAACTCTGCAGTCCAACTCAGCAACAGGACAGTAACTCTGCAGTCCAACTCAGTAACATGACAGTAACTAAGCAACAGGACAGTAACTCTGCAGTCCAACTCAGCAACATGACAGTAACTAAGCAACAGGACAGTAACTCTGCAGTCCAACTCAGTAACATGACAGTAACTCTGCAGTCCAACTCAGTAACATGACAGTAACTCTGCAGTCCAACTCAGTAACAGTACAGTAACTCTGCAGTCCAACTCAGTAACATGACAGTAACTCTGCAGTCCAACTCAGTAACATGACAGTAACTAAGCAACAGGACAGTAACTCTGCAGTCCAACTCAGTAACATGACAGTAACTCAGCAACATGACAGTAACTCTGCAGTCCAACTCAGCAACAGGACAGTAACTCTGCAGTCCAACTCAGCAACAGGACAGTAACTCTGCAGTCCAACTCAGCAACATGACAGTAACTCAGCAACAGGACAGTAACTCTGCAGTCCAACTCAGCAACAGGACAGTAACTAAGCAACAGGACAGTAACTCTGCAGTCCAACTCAGTAACATGACAGTAACTCAGCAACATGACAGTAACTCTGCAGTCCAACTCACCAACAGGACAGTAACTCTGCAGTCCAACTCAGCAACAGGACAGTAACTCTGCAGTCCAACTCAGCAACAGGACAGTAACTCTGCAGTCCAACTCAGCAACAGGACAGTAACTCTGCAGTCCAACTCAGCAACATGACAGTAACTAAGCAGCAGGACAGTAACTCTGCAGTCCAACTCAGCAACAGGACAGTAACTAAGCAACAGGACAGTAACTCTGCAGTCCAACTCAGTAACATGACAGTAACTCTGCAGTCCAACTCAGCAACAGGACAGTAACTAAGCAACAGGACAGTAACTAAGCAACAGGACAGTAACTCTGCAGTCCAACTCAGTAACATGACAGTAACTCTGCAGTCCAACTCAGCAACAGGACAGTAACTCTGCAGTCCAACTCAGCAACAGGACAGTAACTCTGCAGTCCAACTCAGCAACATGACAGTAACTCTGCAGTAACTCAGCAACAGGACAGTAACTCTGCAGTCCAACTCAGCAACAGGACAGTAACTCTGCAGTCCAACTCAGCAACAGGACAATAACTCTGCAGTCCAACTCAGTAACAGGACAGTAACTCTGCAGTCCAACTCAGCAACATGACAGTAACTCTGCAGTCCAACTCAGCAACAGGACAGTAACTCTGCAGTCCAACTCAGCAACAGGATAGTAACTCTGCAGTCCAACTCAGAAACAGGACAGTAACTCTGCAGTCCAACTCAGCAACAGGACAGTAACTCTGCAGTCCAACTCAGCAACAGGACAGTAACTCTGCAGTCCAACGCAGCAACAGGACAGTAACTCTGCAGTCCAACTCAGCAACAGGACAGTAACTCTGCAGTCCAACTCAGTAACAGGACAGTAACTCTGCAGTCCAACTCACCAACAGGACAGTAACTCTGCAGTCCAACTCAGCAACAGGACAGTAACTCTGCAGTCCAACTCAGCAACAGGACAGTAACTCTGCAGTCCAACTCACCAACAGGACAGTAACTCTGCAGTCCAACTCAGCAACAGGACAGTAACTCTGCAGTCCAACTCAGTAACAGGACAGTAACTCTGCAGTCCAACTCAGCAACAGGACAGTAACTAAGCAACAGGACAGTAACTCTGCAGTCCAACTCAGCAACATGACAGTAACTAAGCAACAGGACAGTAAATCTGCAGTCCAACTCAGTAACATGACAGTAACTCTGCAGTCCAACTCAGTAACAGGACAGTAACTCTGCAGTCCAACTCAGTAACAGGACAGTAACTCTGCAGTCCAACTCAGTAACAGGACAGTAACTCTGCAGTCCAACTCAGCAACAGGACAGTAACTCTGCAGTCCAACTCAGCAACATGACAGTAACTCTGCAGTCCAACTCAGTAACAGGACAGTAACTCTGCAGTCCAACTCAGTAACAGGACAGTAACTCTGCAGTCCAACTCAGCAACAGGACAGTAACTAAGCAACAGGACAGTAACTCTGCAGTCCAACTCAGCAACATGACAGTAACTAAGCAACAGGACAGTAAATCTGCTGTCCAACTCAGTAACATGACAGTAACTCTGCAGTCCAACTCAGTAACAGGACAGTAACTCTGCAGTCCAACTCAGTAACAGGACAGTAACTCTGCAGTCCAACTCAGCAACAGGACAGTAACTAAGCAACAGGACAGTAACTCTGCAGTCCAACTCAGCAACATGACAGTAACTAAGCAACAGGACAGTAAATCTGCAGTCCAACTCAGTAACATGACAGTAACTCTGCAGTCCAACTCAGTAACAGGACAGTAACTCTGCAGTCCAACTCAGTAACAGGACAGTAACTCTGCAGTCCAACTCAGTAACAGGACAGTAACTCTGCAGTCCAACTCAGCAACAGGACAGTAACTCTGCAGTCCAACTCAGCAACAGGACAGTAACTCTGCAGTCCAACTCAGCAACAGGACAGTAACTCTGCAGTCCAACTCAGCAACATGACAGTAACTCTGCAGTCCAACTCAGCAACAGGACAGTAACTCTGCAGTCCAACTCAGTAACATGACAGTAACTAAGCAACAGGACAGTAACTCTGCAGTCCAACTCAGCAACATGAAAGTAACTAAGCAACAGGACAGTAACTCTGCAGTCCAACTCAGCAACAGGACAGTAACTCTGCAGTCCAACTCAGCAACAGGACAGTAACTCTGCAGTCCAACTCAGCAACAGGACAGTAACTCTGCAGTCCAACTCAGCAACAGGACAGTAACTCTGCAGTCCAACTCAGCAACATGACAGTAACTAAGCAACAGGACAGTAACTCTGCAGTCCAACTCAGCAACAGGACAGTAACTCTGCAGTCCAACTCAGTAACATGACAGTAACTAAGCAACAGGACAGTAACTCTGCAGTCCAACTCAGCAACATGACAGTAACTAAGCAACAGGACAGTAACTCTGCAGTCCAACTCAGCAACAGGACAGTAACTCTGCAGTCCAACTCAGTAACAGGACAGTAACTCTGCAGTCCAACTCAGTAACATGACAGTAACTCTGCAGTCCAACTCAGTAACATGACAGTAACTAAGCAACAGGACAGTAACTCTGCAGTCCAACTCAGCAACATGACAGTAACTAAGCAACAGGACAGTAACTCTGCAGTCCAACTCAGCAACAGGACAGTAACTCTGCAGACTACTCAGCAACAGGGCAGTAACTCTGCAGTCCAACTCAGCAACAGGACAGTAACTCTGCAGTCCAACTCAGCAACAGGACAGTAACTCTGCAGTCCAACTCAGCAACAGGACAGTAACTCTGCAGTCCAACTCAGGAACAGGACAGTAACTCTGCAGTCCAACTCAGCAACAGGACAGTAACTCTGCAGTCCAACTCAGCAACAGGACAGTAACTCTGCAGTCCAACTCAGTAACAGGACAGTAACTCTGCAGTCCAACTCAGCAACATGACAGTAACTAAGCAACAGGACAGTAACTCAGCAACTGGACAGTAACTCTGCAGTCCAACTCAGTAACAGGACAGTAACTCTGCAGTCCAACTCAGCAACATGACAGTAACTAAGCAACAGGACAGTAACTCTGCAGTCCAACTCAGCAACAGGACAGTAACTCTGCAGTCCAACTCAGTAACAGGACAGTAACTCTGCAGTCCAACTCAGTAACAGGACAGTAACTAAGCAACAGGACAGTAACTCTGCAGTCCAACTCAGCAACAGGACAGTAACTCTGCAGTCCAACTCAGTAACAGGACAGTAACTCTGCAGTCCAACTTACCAACAGGACAGTAACTCTGCAGTCCAACTCAGCAACAGGACAGTAACTCTGCAGTCCAACTCAGTAACATGACAGTAACTCAGCAACAGGACAGTAACTCTGCAGTCCAACTAAGCAACAGGACAGTAACTCTGCAGTCCAACTCAGTAACATGACAGTAACTCAGCAACAGGACAGTAACTCTGCAGTCCAACTCAGCAACAGGACAGTAACTCTGCAGTCCAACTCAGCAACAGGACAGTAACTCTGCAGTCCAACTCAGCAACAGGACAGTAACTCTGCAGTCCAACTCAGCAACAGGACAGTAACTCTGCAGTCCAACTCAGCAACAGGACAGTAACTCTGCAGTCCAACTCAGCAACAGGACAGTAACTCTGCAGTCCAACTCAGTAACAGGACAGTAACTAAGCAACAGGACAGTAACTCTGCAGTCCAACTCAGCAACAGGACAGTAACTCTGCAGTCCAACTCAGTAACATGACAGTAACTCTGCAGTCCAACTCAGTAACATGACAGTAACTCTGCAGTCCAACTCAGTAACAGGACAGTAACTCAGCAACAGGACAGTAACTCTGCAGTCCAACTCAGTAACAGGACAGTAACTAAGCAACAGGACAGTAACTCTGCAGTCCAACTCAGCAACAGGACAGTAACTCTGCAGTCCAACTCAGCAACAGGACAGTAACTCTGCAGTCCAACTCAGCAACAGGACAGTAACTCTGCAGTCCAACTCAGTAACAGGACAGTAACTCTGCAGTCCAACTCAGTAACATGACAGTAACTCTGCAGTCCAACTCAGTAACATGACAGTAACTAAGCAACAGGACAGTAACTCTGCAGTCCAACTCAGCAACATGACAGTAACTCTGCAGTCCAACTCAGTAACATGACAGTAACTCTGCAGTCCAACTCAGCAACAGGACAGTAACTCTGCAGTCCAACTCAGCAACAGGACAGTAACTCTGCAGTCCAACTCAGCAACAGGACAGTAACTAAGCAACAGGACAGTAACTCTGCAGTCCAACTCAGCAACAGGACAGTAACTCTGCAGTCCAACTCAGCAACAGGACAGTAACTAAGCAACAGGACAGTAACTCTGCAGTCCAACTCAGCAACAGGACAGTAACTCTGCAGTCCAACTCAGCAACAGGACAGTAACTCTGCAGTCCAACTCAGTAACATGACAGTAACTAAGCAACAGGACAGTAACTCTGCAGTCCAACTAAGCAACAGGACAGTAACTCTGCAGTCCAACTCAGTAACATGACAGTAACTCAGCAACAGGACAGTAACTCTGCAGTCCAACTCAGCAACAGGACAGTAACTCTGCAGTCCAACTCAGCAACAGGACAGTAACTCTGCAGTCCAACTCAGCAACAGGACAGTAACTCTGCAGTCCAACTCAGCAACAGGACAGTAACTCTGCAGTCCAACTCAGCAACAGGACAGTAACTCTGCAGTCCAACTCAGCAACAGGACAGTAACTCTGCAGTCCAACTCAGTAACAGGACAGTAACTAAGCAACAGGACAGTAACTCTGCAGTCCAACTCAGCAACAGGACAGTAACTCTGCAGTCCAACTCAGTAACATGACAGTAACTCTGCAGTCCAACTCAGTAACATGACAGTAACTCTGCAGTCCAACTCAGTAACAGGACAGTAACTCAGCAACAGGACAGTAACTCTGCAGTCCAACTCAGTAACAGGACAGTAACTAAGCAACAGGACAGTAACTCTGCAGTCCAACTCAGCAACAGGACAGTAACTCTGCAGTCCAACTCAGCAACAGGACAGTAACTCTGCAGTCCAACTCAGCAACAGGACAGTAACTCTGCAGTCCAACTCAGTAACAGGACAGTAACTCTGCAGTCCAACTCAGTAACATGACAGTAACTCTGCAGTCCAACTCAGTAACATGACAGTAACTAAGCAACAGGACAGTAACTCTGCAGTCCAACTCAGCAACAGGACAGTAACTCTGCAGTCCAACTCAGCAACATGACAGTAACTCTGCAGTCCAACTCAGTAACATGACAGTAACTCTGCCGTCCAACTCAGCAACAGGACAGTAACTCTGCAGTCCAACTCAGCAACAGGACAGTAACTCTGCAGTCCAACTCAGCAACAGGACAGTAACTAAGCAACAGGACAGTAACTCTGCAGTCCAACTCAGCAACAGGACAGTAACTCTGCAGTCCAACTCAGCAACAGGACAGTAACTAAGCAACAGGAAAGTAACTCTGCAGTCCAACTCAGCAACAGGACAGTAACTCTGCAGTCCAACTCAGCAATAGGACAGTAACTAAGCAACAGGACAGTAACTCTGCAGTCCAACTCAGTAACAGGACAGTAACTCTGCAGTCCAACTCAGCAACAGGACAGTAACTCTGCAGTCCAACTCAGCAACAGGACAGTAACTCTGCAGTAACTCAGCAACAGGACAGTAACTCTGCAGTCCAACTCAGCAACAGGACAGTAACTCTGCAGTCCAACTCAGCAACAGGACAATAACTCTGCAGTCCAACTCAGTAACAGGACAGTAACTCTGCAGTCCAACTCAGCAACATGACAGTAACTCTGCAGTCCAACTCAGCAACAGGACAGTAACTCTGCAGTCCAACTCAGCAACAGGACAGTAACTCTGCAGTCCAACTCAGAAACAGGACAGTAACTCTGCAGTCCAACTCAGCAACAGGACAGTAACTCTGCAGTCCAACTCAGCAACAGGACAGTAACTCTGCAGTCCAACGCAGCAACAGGACAGTAACTCTGCAGTCCAACTCAGCAACAGGACAGTAACTCTGCAGTCCAACTCAGTAACAGGACAGTAACTCTGCAGTCCAACTCACCAACAGGACAGTAACTCTGCAGTCCAACTCAGCAACAGGACAGTAACTCTGCAGTCCAACTCAGCAACAGGACAGTAACTCTGCAGTCCAACTCACCAACAGGACAGTAACTCTGCAGTCCAACTCAGCAACAGGACAGTAACTCTGCAGTCCAACTCAGTAACAGGACAGTAACTCTGCAGTCCAACTCAGCAACAGGACAGTAACTAAGCAACAGGACAGTAACTCTGCAGTCCAACTCAGCAACATGACAGTAACTAAGCAACAGGACAGTAAATCTGCAGTCCAACTCAGTAACATGACAGTAACTCTGCAGTCCAACTCAGTAACAGGACAGTAACTCTGCAGTCCAACTCAGTAACAGGACAGTAACTCTGCAGTCCAACTCAGTAACAGGACAGTAACTCTGCAGTCCAACTCAGCAACAGGACAGTAACTCTGCAGTCCAACTCAGCAACATGACAGTAACTCTGCAGTCCAACTCAGTAACAGGACAGTAACTCTGCAGTCCAACTCAGTAACAGGACAGTAACTCTGCAGTCCAACTCAGCAACAGGACAGTAACTAAGCAACAGGACAGTAACTCTGCAGTCCAACTCAGCAACATGACAGTAACTAAGCAACAGGACAGTAAATCTGCAGTCCAACTCAGTAACATGACAGTAACTCTGCAGTCCAACTCAGTAACAGGACAGTAACTCTGCAGTCCAACTCAGTAACAGGACAGTAACTCTGCAGTCCAACTCAGCAACAGGACAGTAACTAAGCAACAGGACAGTAACTCTGCAGTCCAACTCAGCAACATGACAGTAACTAAGCAACAGGACAGTAAATCTGCAGTCCAACTCAGTAACATGACAGTAACTCTGCAGTCCAACTCAGTAACAGGACAGTAACTCTGCAGTCCAACTCAGTAACAGGACAGTAACTCTGCAGTCCAACTCAGTAACAGGACAGTAACTCTGCAGTCCAACTCAGCAACAGGACAGTAACTCTGCAGTCCAACTCAGCAACAGGACAGTAACTCTGCAGTCCAACTCAGCAACAGGACAGTAACTCTGCAGTCCAACTCAGCAACATGACAGTAACTCTGCAGTCCAACTCAGCAACAGGACAGTAACTCTGCAGTCCAACTCAGTAACATGACAGTAACTAAGCAACAGGACAGTAACTCTGCAGTCCAACTCAGCAACATGAAAGTAACTAAGCAACAGGACAGTAACTCTGCAGTCCAACTCAGCAACAGGACAGTAACTCTGCAGTCCAACTCAGCAACAGGACAGTAACTCTGCAGTCCAACTCAGCAACAGGACAGTAACTCTGCAGTCCAACTCAGCAACAGGACAGTAACTCTGCAGTCCAACTCAGCAACATGACAGTAACTAAGCAACAGGACAGTAACTCTGCAGTCCAACTCAGCAACAGGACAGTAACTCTGCAGTCCAACTCAGTAACATGACAGTAACTAAGCAACAGGACAGTAACTCTGCAGTCCAACTCAGCAACATGACAGTAACTAAGCAACAGGACAGTAACTCTGCAGTCCAACTCAGCAACAGGACAGTAACTCTGCAGTCCAACTCAGTAACAGGACAGTAACTCTGCAGTCCAACTCAGTAACATGACAGTAACTCTGCAGTCCAACTCAGTAACATGACAGTAACTAAGCAACAGGACAGTAACTCTGCAGTCCAACTCAGCAACATGACAGTAACTAAGCAACAGGACAGTAACTCTGCAGTCCAACTCAGCAACAGGACAGTAACTCTGCAGACTACTCAGCAACAGGGCAGTAACTCTGCAGTCCAACTCAGCAACAGGACAGTAACTCTGCAGTCCAACTCAGCAACAGGACAGTAACTCTGCAGTCCAACTCAGCAACAGGACAGTAACTCTGCAG
Source organism: Coregonus lavaretus (assembly GCF_964263955.1). Taxonomy (NCBI): domain Eukaryota; kingdom Metazoa; phylum Chordata; class Actinopteri; order Salmoniformes; family Salmonidae; genus Coregonus; species Coregonus lavaretus. Next base: position 221,249 of record NW_028159223.1, read on the forward strand.
TCCAACTCAGGAACAGGACAGTAACTCTGCAGTCCAACTCAGCAACAGGACAGTAACTCTGCAGTCCAACTCAGCAACAGGACAGTAACTCTGCAGTCCAACTCAGTAACAGGACAGTAACTCTGCAGTCCAACTCAGCAACATGACAGTAACTAAGCAACAGGATAGTAACTCAGCAACTGGACAGTAACTCTGCAGTCCAACTCAGTAACAGGACAGTAACTCTGCAGTCCAACTCAGCAACATGACAGTAACTAAGCAACAGGACAGTAACTCTGCAGTCCAACTCAGCAACAGGACAGTAACTCTGCAGTCCAACTCAGTAACAGGACAGTAACTCTGCAGTCCAACTCAGTAACAGGACAGTAACTAAGCAACAGGACAGTAACTCTGCAGTCCAACTCAGCAACAGGACAGTAACTCTGCAGTCCAACTCAGTAACAGGACAGTAACTCTGCAGTCCAACTCACCAACAGGACAGTAACTCTGCAGTCCAAATCAGCAACAGGACAGTAACTCTGCAGTCCAACTCAGTAACATGACAGTAACTCAGCAACAGGACAGTAACTCTGCAGTCCAACTAAGCAACAGGACAGTAACTCTGCAGTCCAACTCAGTAACATGACAGTAACTCAGCAACAGGACAGTAACTCTGCAGTCCAACTCAGCAACAGGACAGTAACTCTGCAGTCCAACTCAGCAACAGGACAGTAACTCTGCAGTCCAACTCAGCAACAGGACAGTAACTCTGCAGTCCAACTCAGCAACAGGACAGTAACTCTGCAGTCCAACTCAGCAACAGGACAGTAACTCTGCAGTCCAACTCAGCAACAGGACAGTAACTCTGCAGTCCAACTCAGTAACAGGACAGTAACTAAGCAACAGGACAGTAACTCTGCAGTCCAACTCAGCAACAGGACAGTAACTCTGCAGTCCAACTCAGTAACATGACAGTAACTCTGCAGTCCAACTCAGTAACATGACAGTAACTCTGCAGTCCAACTCAGTAACAGGACAGTAACTCAGCAACAGGACAGTAACTCTGCAGTCCAACTCAGTAACAGGACAGTAACTAAGCAACAGGACAGTAACTCTGCAGTCCAACTCAGCAACAGGACAGTAACTCTGCAGTCCAACTCAGTAACATGACAGTAACTAAGCAACAGGACAGTAACTCTGCAGTCCAACTCAGCAACATGACAGTAACTAAGCAACAGGACAGTAACTCTGCAGTCCAACTCAGCAACAGGACAGTAACTCTGCAGTCCAACTCAGTAACAGGACAGTAACTCTGCAGTCCAACTCAGTAACATGACAGTAACTCTGCAGTCCAACTCAGTAACATGACAGTAACTAAGCAACAGGACAGTAACTCTGCAGTCCAACTCAGCAACATGACAGTAACTAAGCAACAGGACAGTAACTCTGCAGTCCAACTCAGCAACAGGACAGTAACTCTGCAGACTACTCAGCAACAGGGCAGTAACTCTGCAGTCCAACTCAGCAACAGGACAGTAACTCTGCAGTCCAACTCAGCAACAGGACAGTAACTCTGCAGTCCAACTCAGCAACAGGACAGTAACTCTGCAGTCCAACTCAGGAACAGGACAGTAACTCTGCAGTCCAACTCAGCAACAGGACAGTAACTCTGCAGTCCAACTCAGCAACAGGACAGTAACTCTGCAGTCCAACTCAGTAACAGGACAGTAACTCTGCAGTCCAACTCAGCAACATGACAGTAACTAAGCAACAGGATAGTAACTCAGCAACTGGACAGTAACTCTGCAGTCCAACTCAGTAACAGGACAGTAACTCTGCAGTCCAACTCAGCAACATGACAGTAACTAAGCAACAGGACAGTAACTCTGCAGTCCAACTCAGCAACAGGACAGTAACTCTGCAGTCCAACTCAGTAACAGGACAGTAACTCTGCAGTCCAACTCAGTAACAGGACAGTAACTAAGCAACAGGACAGTAACTCTGCAGTCCAACTCAGCAACAGGACAGTAACTCTGCAGTCCAACTCAGTAACAGGACAGTAACTCTGCAGTCCAACTCACCAACAGGACAGTAACTCTGCAGTCCAAATCAGCAACAGGACAGTAACTCTGCAGTCCAACTCAGTAACATGACAGTAACTCAGCAACAGGACAGTAACTCTGCAGTCCAACTAAGCAACAGGACAGTAACTCTGCAGTCCAACTCAGTAACAGGACAGTAACTCTGCAGTCCAACTCAGTAACAGGACAGTAACTAAGCAACAGGACAGTAACTCTGCAGTCCAACTCAGCAACAGGACAGTAACTCTGCAGTCCAACTCAGTAACAGGACAGTAACTCTGCAGTCCAACTCACCAACAGGACAGTAACTCTGCAGTCCAAATCAGCAACAGGACAGTAACTCTGCAGTCCAACTCAGTAACATGACAGTAACTCAGCAACAGGACAGTAACTCTGCAGTCCAACTAAGCAACAGGACAGTAACTCTGCAGTCCAACTCAGTAACATGACAGTAACTCAGCAACAGGACAGTAACTCTGCAGTCCAACTCAGCAACAGGACAGTAACTCTGCAGTCCAACTCAGCAACAGGACAGTAACTCTGCAGTCCAACTCAGCAACAGGACAGTAACTCTGCAGTCCAACTCAGCAACAGGACAGTAACTCTGCAGTCCAACTCAGCAACAGGACAGTAACTCTGCAGTCCAACTCAGCAACAGGACAGTAACTCTGCAGTCCAACTCAGTAACAGGACAGTAACTAAGCAACAGGACAGTAACTCTGCAGTCCAACTCAGCAACAGGACAGTAACTCTGCAGTCCAACTCAGTAACATGACAGTAACTCTGCAGTCCAACTCAGTAACATGACAGTAACTCTGCAGTCCAACTCAGTAACAGGACAGTAACTCAGCAACAGGACAGTAACTCTGCAGTCCAACTCAGTAACAGGACAGTAACTAAGCAACAGGACAGTAACTCTGCAGTCCAACTCAGCAACAGGACAGTAACTCTGCAGTCCAACTCAGTAACATGACAGTAACTAAGCAACAGGACAGTAACTCTGCAGTCCAACTCAGCAACATGACAGTAACTAAGCAACAGGACAGTAACTCTGCAGTCCAACTCAGCAACAGGACAGTAACTCTGCAGTCCAACTCAGTAACAGGACAGTAACTCTGCAGTCCAACTCAGTAACATGACAGTAACTCTGCAGTCCAACTCAGTAACATGACAGTAACTAAGCAACAGGACAGTAACTCTGCAGTCCAACTCAGCAACATGACAGTAACTAAGCAACAGGACAGTAACTCTGCAGTCCAACTCAGCAACAGGACAGTAACTCTGCAGACTACTCAGCAACAGGGCAGTAACTCTGCAGTCCAACTCAGCAACAGGACAGTAACTCTGCAGTCCAACTCAGCAACAGGACAGTAACTCTGCAGTCCAACTCAGCAACAGGACAGTAACTCTGCAGTCCAACTCAGGAACAGGACAGTAACTCTGCAGTCCAACTCAGCAACAGGACAGTAACTCTGCAGTCCAACTCAGCAACAGGACAGTAACTCTGCAGTCCAACTCAGTAACAGGACAGTAACTCTGCAGTCCAACTCAGCAACATGACAGTAACTAAGCAACAGGATAGTAACTCAGCAACTGGACAGTAACTCTGCAGTCCAACTCAGTAACAGGACAGTAACTCTGCAGTCCAACTCAGCAACATGACAGTAACTAAGCAACAGGACAGTAACTCTGCAGTCCAACTCAGCAACAGGACAGTAACTCTGCAGTCCAACTCAGTAACAGGACAGTAACTCTGCAGTCCAACTCAGTAACAGGACAGTAACTAAGCAACAGGACAGTAACTCTGCAGTCCAACTCAGCAACAGGACAGTAACTCTGCAGTCCAACTCAGTAACAGGACAGTAACTCTGCAGTCCAACTCACCAACAGGACAGTAACTCTGCAGTCCAAATCAGCAACAGGACAGTAACTCTGCAGTCCAACTCAGTAACATGACAGTAACTCAGCAACAGGACAGTAACTCTGCAGTCCAACTAAGCAACAGGACAGTAACTCTGCAGTCCAACTCAGTAACATGACAGTAACTCAGCAACAGGACAGTAACTCTGCAGTCCAACTCAGCAACAGGACAGTAACTCTGCAGTCCAACTCAGCAACAGGACAGTAACTCTGCAGTCCAACTCAGCAACAGGACAGTAACTCTGCAGTCCAACTCAGCAACAGGACAGTAACTCTGCAGTCCAACTCAGCAACAGGACAGTAACTCTGCAGTCCAACTCAGCAACAGGACAGTAACTCTGCAGTCCAACTCAGTAACAGGACAGTAACTAAGCAACAGGACAGTAACTCTGCAGTCCAACTCAGCAACAGGACAGTAACTCTGCAGTCCAACTCAGTAACATGACAGTAACTCTGCAGTCCAACTCAGTAACATGACAGTAACTCTGCAGTCCAACTCAGTAACAGGACAGTAACTCAGCAACAGGACAGTAACTCTGCAGTCCAACTCAGTAACAGGACAGTAACTAAGCAACAGGACAGTAACTCTGCAGTCCAACTCAGCAACAGGACAGTAACTCTGCAGTCCAACTCAGCAACAGGACAGTAACTCTGCAGTCCAACTCAGCAACAGGACAGTAACTCTGCAGTCCAACTCAGTAACAGGACAGTAACTCTGCAGTCCAACTCAGTAACATGACAGTAACTCTGCAGTCCAACTCAGTAACATGACAGTAACTAAGCAACAGGACAGTAACTCTGCAGTCCAACTCAGCAACATGACAGTAACTCTGCAGTCCAACTCAGTAACATGACAGTAACTCTGCAGTCCAACTCAGCAACAGGACAGTAACTCTGCAGTCCAACTCAGCAACAGGACAGTAACTCTGCAGTCCAACTCAGCAACAGGACAGTAACTAGGCAACAGGACAGTAACTCTGCAGTCCAACTCAGCAACAGGACAGTAACTCTGCAGTCCAACTCAGCAACAGGACAGTAACTAAGCAACAGGACAGTAACTCTGCAGTCCAACTCAGCAACAGGACAGTAACTCTGCAGTCCAACTCAGCAACAGGACAGTAACTCTGCAGTCCAACTCAGTAACATGACAGTAACTAAGCAACAGGACAGTAACTCTGCAGTCCAACTAAGCAACAGGACAGTAACTCTGCAGTCCAACTCAGTAACATGACAGTAACTCAGCAACAGGACAGTAACTCTGCAGTCCAACTCAGCAACAGGACAGTAACTCTGCAGTCCAACTCAGCAACAGGACAGTAACTCTGCAGTCCAACTCAGCAACAGGACAGTAACTCTGCAGTCCAACTCAGCAACAGGACAGTAACTCTGCAGTCCAACTCAGCAACAGGACAGTAACTCTGCAGTCCAACTCAGCAACAGGACAGTAACTCTGCAGTCCAACTCAGTAACAGGACAGTAACTAAGCAACAGGACAGTAACTCTGCAGTCCAACTCAGCAACAGGACAGTAACTCTGCAGTCCAACTCAGTAACATGACAGTAACTCTGCAGTCCAACTCAGTAACATGACAGTAACTCTGCAGTCCAACTCAGTAACAGGACAGTAACTCAGCAACAGGACAGTAACTCTGCAGTCCAACTCAGTAACAGGACAGTAACTAAGCAACAGGACAGTAACTCTGCAGTCCAACTCAGCAACAGGACAGTAACTCTGCAGTCCAACTCAGCAACAGGACAGTAACTCTGCAGTCCAACTCAGCAACAGGACAGTAACTCTGCAGTCCAACTCAGTAACAGGACAGTAACTCTGCAGTCCAACTCAGTAACATGACAGTAACTCTGCAGTCCAACTCAGTAACATGACAGTAACTAAGCAACAGGACAGTAACTCTGCAGTCCAACTCAGCAACAGGACAGTAACTCTGCAGTCCAACTCAGCAACATGACAGTAACTCTGCAGTCCAACTCAGTAACATGACAGTAACTCTGCAGTCCAACTCAGCAACAGGACAGTAACTCTGCAGTCCAACTCAGCAACAGGACAGTAACTCTGCAGTCCAACTCAGCAACAGGACAGTAACTAAGCAACAGGACAGTAACTCTGCAGTCCAACTCAGCAACAGGACAGTAACTCTGCAGTCCAACTCAGCAACAGGACAGTAACTAAGCAACAGGAAAGTAACTCTGCAGTCCAACTCAGCAACAGGACAGTAACTCTGCAGTCCAACTCAGCAATAGGACAGTAACTAAGCAACAGGACAGTAACTCTGCAGTCCAACTCAGTAACAGGACAGTAACTCTGCAGTCCAACTCAGCAACAGGACAGTAACTCTGCAGTCCAACTCAGCAACAGGACAGTAACTCTGCAGTCCAACTCAGCAACAGGACAGTAACTCTGCAGTCCAACTCAGTAACATGACAGTAACTAAGCAACAGGACAGTAACTCTGCAGTCCAACTCAGCAACATGACAGTAACTAAGCAACAGGACAGTAACTCTGCAGTCCAACTCAGTAACATGACAGTAACTCTGCAGTCCAACTCAGTAACATGACAGTAACTCTGCAGTCCAACTCAGTAACAGTACAGTAACTCTGCAGTCCAACTCAGTAACATGACAGTAACTCTGCAGTCCAACTCAGTAACATGACAGTAACTAAGCAACAGGACAGTAACTCTGCAGTCCAACTCAGTAACATGACAGTAACTCAGCAACATGACAGTAACTCTGCAGTCCAACTCAGCAACAGGACAGTAACTCTGCAGTCCAACTCAGCAACATGACAGTAACTCAGCAACAGGACAGTAACTCTGCAGTCCAACTCAGCAACAGGACAGTAACTAAGCAACAGGACACTAACTCTGCAGTCCAACTCAGTAACATGACAGTAACTCAGCAACATGACAGTAACTCTGCAGTCCAACTCACCAACAGGACAGTAACTCTGCAGTCCAACTCAGCAACAGGACAGTAACTCTGCAGTCCAACTCAGCAACAGGACAGTAACTCTGCAGTCCAACTCAGCAACAGGACAGTAACTCTGCAGTCCAACTCAGCAACATGACAGTAACTAAGCAACAGGACAGTAACTCTGCAGTCCAACTCAGCAACAGGACAGTAACTAAGCAACAGGACAGTAACTCTGCAGTCCAACTCAGTAACATGACAGTAACTCTGCAGTCCAACTCAGCAACAGGACAGTAACTAAGCAACAGGACAGTAACTAAGCAACAGGACAGTAACTCTGCAGTCCAACTCAGTAACATGACAGTAACTCTGCAGTCCAACTCAGCAACAGGACAGTAACTCTGCAGTCCAACTCAGCAACAGGACAGTAACTCTGCAGTCCAACTCAGCAACAGGACAGTAACTCTGCAGTAACTCAGCAACAGGACAGTAACTCTGCAGTCCAACTCAGCAACAGGACAGTAACTCTGCAGTCCAACTCAGCAACAGGACAATAACTCTGCAGTCCAACTCAGTAACAGGACAGTAACTCTGCAGTCCAACTCAGCAACATGACAGTAACTCTGCAGTCCAACTCAGCAACAGGACAGTAACTCTGCAGTCCAACTCAGCAACAGGACAGTAACTATGCAGTCCAACTCAGAAACAGGACAGTAACTCTGCAGTCCAACTCAGCAACAGGACAGTAACTCTGCAGTCCAACTCAGCAACAGGACAGTAACTCTGCAGTCCAACGCAGCAACAGGACAGTAACTCTGCAGTCCAACTCAGCAACAGGACAGTAACTCTGCAGTCCAACTCAGTAACAGGACAGTAACTCTGCAGTCCAACTCACCAACAGGACAGTAACTCTGCAGTCCAACTCAGCAACAGGACAGTAACTCTGCAGTCCAACTCAGCAACAGGACAGTAACTCTGCAGTCCAACTCACCAACAGGACAGTAACTCTGCAGTCCAACTCAGCAACAGGACAGTAACTCTGCATTCCAACTCAGCAACAGGACAGTAACTCTGCAGTCCAACTCACCAACAGGACAGTAACTCTGCAGTCCAACTCAGCAACAGGACAGTAACTCTGCAATCCAACTCACCAACAGGACAGTAACTCTGCAGTCCAACTCAGCAACAGGACAGTAACTCTGCAGTCCAACTCACCAACAGGACAGTAAATCTGCAGTCCAACTCAGCAACAGGACAGTAACTCTGCAGTCCAACTCAGTAACAGGACAGTAACTCTGCAGTCCAACTCAGTAACAGGACAGTAACTCTGCAGTCCAACTCAGCAACAGGACAGTAACTCTGCAGTCCAACTCAGCAACAGGACAGTAACTCTGCAGTCCAACTCAGCAACAGGACAGTAACTCTGCAGTCCAACTCAGTAACAGGACAGTTACTCTGCAGTCCAACTCAGTAACAGGACAGTAACTCAGCAACAGGACAGTAACTCTGCAGTCCAACTCAGTAACAGGACAGTAACTCTGCAGTCCAACTCAGCAACATGACAGTAACTAAGCAACAGGATAGTAACTCAGCAACTGGACAGTAACTCTGCAGTCCAACTCAGTAACAGGACAGTAACTCTGCAGTCCAACTCAGCAACATGACAGTAACTAAGCAACAGGACAGTAACTCTGCAGTCCAACTCAGCAACAGGACAGTAACTCTGCAGTCCAACTCAGTAACAGGACAGTAACTCTGCAGTCCAACTCAGTAACAGGACAGTAACTAAGCAACAGGACAGTAACTCTGCAGTCCAACTCAGCAACAGGACAGTAACTCTGCAGTCCAACTCAGTAACAGGACAGTAACTCTGCAGTCCAACTCACCAACAGGACAGTAACTCTGCAGTCCAAATCAGCAACAGGACAGTAACTCTGCAGTCCAACTCAGTAACATGACAGTAACTCAGCAACAGGACAGTAACTCTGCAGTCCAACTAAGCAACAGGACAGTAACTCTGCAGTCCAACTCAGTAACATGACAGTAACTCAGCAACAGGACAGTAACTCTGCAGTCCAACTCAGCAACAGGACAGTAACTCTGCAGTCCAACTCAGCAACAGGACAGTAACTCTGCAGTCCAACTCAGCAACAGGACAGTAACTCTGCAGTCCAACTCAGCAACAGGACAGTAACTCTGCAGTCCAACTCAGCAACAGGACAGTAACTCTGCAGTCCAACTCAGCAACAGGACAGTAACTCTGCAGTCCAACTCAGTAACAGGACAGTAACTAAGCAACAGGACAGTAACTCTGCAGTCCAACTCAGCAACAGGACAGTAACTCTGCAGTCCAACTCAGTAACATGACAGTAACTCTGCAGTCCAACTCAGTAACATGACAGTAACTCTGCAGTCCAACTCAGTAACAGGACAGTAACTCAGCAACAGGACAGTAACTCTGCAGTCCAACTCAGTAACAGGACAGTAACTAAGCAACAGGACAGTAACTCTGCAGTCCAACTCAGCAACAGGACAGTAACTCTGCAGTCCAACTCAGCAACAGGACAGTAACTCTGCAGTCCAACTCAGCAACAGGACAGTAACTCTGCAGTCCAACTCAGTAACAGGACAGTAACTCTGCAGTCCAACTCAGTAACATGACAGTAACTCTGCAGTCCAACTCAGTAACATGACAGTAACTAAGCAACAGGACAGTAACTCTGCAGTCCAACTCAGCAACATGACAGTAACTCTGCAGTCCAACTCAGTAACATGACAGTAACTCTGCAGTCCAACTCAGCAACAGGACAGTAACTCTGCAGTCCAACTCAGCAACAGGACAGTAACTCTGCAGTCCAACTCAGCAACAGGACAGTAACTAGGCAACAGGACAGTAACTCTGCAGTCCAACTCAGCAACAGGACAGTAACTCTGCAGTCCAACTCAGCAACAGGACAGTAACTAAGCAACAGGACAGTAACTCTGCAGTCCAACTCAGCAACAGGACAGTAACTCTGCAGTCCAACTCAGCAACAGGACAGTAACTCTGCAGTCCAACTCAGTAACATGACAGTAACTAAGCAACAGGACAGTAACTCTGCAGTCCAACTAAGCAACAGGACAGTAACTCTGCAGTCCAACTCAGTAACATGACAGTAACTCAGCAACAGGACAGTAACTCTGCAGTCCAACTCAGCAACAGGACAGTAACTCTGCAGTCCAACTCAGCAACAGGACAGTAACTCTGCAGTCCAACTCAGCAACAGGACAGTAACTCTGCAGTCCAACTCAGCAACAGGACAGTAACTCTGCAGTCCAACTCAGCAACAGGACAGTAACTCTGCAGTCCAACTCAGCAACAGGACAGTAACTCTGCAGTCCAACTCAGTAACAGGACAGTAACTAAGCAACAGGACAGTAACTCTGCAGTCCAACTCAGCAACAGGACAGTAACTCTGCAGTCCAACTCAGTAACATGACAGTAACTCTGCAGTCCAACTCAGTAACATGACAGTAACTCTGCAGTCCAACTCAGTAACAGGACAGTAACTCAGCAACAGGACAGTAACTCTGCAGTCCAACTCAGTAACAGGACAGTAACTAAGCAACAGGACAGTAACTCTGCAGTCCAACTCAGCAACAGGACAGTAACTCTGCAGTCCAACTCAGCAACAGGACAGTAACTCTGCAGTCCAACTCAGCAACAGGACAGTAACTCTGCAGTCCAACTCAGTAACAGGACAGTAACTCTGCAGTCCAACTCAGTAACATGACAGTAACTCTGCAGTCCAACTCAGTAACATGACAGTAACTAAGCAACAGGACAGTAACTCTGCAGTCCAACTCAGCAACAGGACAGTAACTCTGCAGTCCAACTCAGCAACATGACAGTAACTCTGCAGTCCAACTCAGTAACATGACAGTAACTCTGCAGTCCAACTCAGCAACAGGACAGTAACTCTGCAGTCCAACTCAGCAACAGGACAGTAACTCTGCAGTCCAACTCAGCAACAGGACAGTAACTAAGCAACAGGACAGTAACTCTGCAGTCCAACTCAGCAACAGGACAGTAACTCTGCAGTCCAACTCAGCAACAGGACAGTAACTAAGCAACAGGAAAGTAACTCTGCAGTCCAACTCAGCAACAGGACAGTAACTCTGCAGTCCAACTCAGCAATAGGACAGTAACTAAGCAACAGGACAGTAACTCTGCAGTCCAACTCAGTAACAGGACAGTAACTCTGCAGTCCAACTCAGCAACAGGACAGTAACTCTGCAGTCCAACTCAGCAACAGGACAGTAACTCTGCAGTCCAACTCAGCAACAGGACAGTAACTCTGCAGTCCAACTCAGTAACATGACAGTAACTAAGCAACAGGACAGTAACTCTGCAGTCCAACTCAGCAACATGACAGTAACTAAGCAACAGGACAGTAACTCTGCAGTCCAACTCAGTAACATGACAGTAACTCTGCAGTCCAACTCAGTAACATGACAGTAACTCTGCAGTCCAACTCAGTAACAGTACAGTAACTCTGCAGTCCAACTCAGTAACATGACAGTAACTCTGCAGTCCAACTCAGTAACATGACAGTAACTAAGCAACAGGACAGTAACTCTGCAGTCCAACTCAGTAACATGACAGTAACTCAGCAACATGACAGTAACTCTGCAGTCCAACTCAGCAACAGGACAGTAACTCTGCAGTCCAACTCAGCAACATGACAGTAACTCAGCAACAGGACAGTAACTCTGCAGTCCAACTCAGCAACAGGACAGTAACTAAGCAACAGGACACTAACTCTGCAGTCCAACTCAGTAACATGACAGTAACTCAGCAACATGACAGTAACTCTGCAGTCCAACTCACCAACAGGACAGTAACTCTGCAGTCCAACTCAGCAACAGGACAGTAACTCTGCAGTCCAACTCAGCAACAGGACAGTAACTCTGCAGTCCAACTCAGCAACAGGACAGTAACTCTGCAGTCCAACTCAGCAACATGACAGTAACTAAGCAACAGGACAGTAACTCTGCAGTCCAACTCAGCAACAGGACAGTAACTAAGCAACAGGACAGTAACTCTGCAGTCCAACTCAGTAACATGACAGTAACTCTGCAGTCCAACTCAGCAACAGGACAGTAACTAAGCAACAGGACAGTAACTAAGCAACAGGACAGTAACTCTGCAGTCCAACTCAGTAACATGACAGTAACTCTGCAGTCCAACTCAGCAACAGGACAGTAACTCTGCAGTCCAACTCAGCAACAGGACAGTAACTCTGCAGTCCAACTCAGCAACAGGACAGTAACTCTGCAGTAACTCAGCAACAGGACAGTAACTCTGCAGTCCAACTCAGCAACAGGACAGTAACTCTGCAGTCCAACTCAGCAACAGGACAATAACTCTGCAGTCCAACTCAGTAACAGGACAGTAACTCTGCAGTCCAACTCAGCAACATGACAGTAACTCTGCAGTCCAACTCAGCAACAGGACAGTAACTCTGCAGTCCAACTCAGCAACAGGACAGTAACTATGCAGTCCAACTCAGAAACAGGACAGTAACTCTGCAGTCCAACTCAGCAACAGGACAGTAACTCTGCAGTCCAACTCAGCAACAGGACAGTAACTCTGCAGTCCAACGCAGCAACAGGACAGTAACTCTGCAGTCCAACTCAGCAACAGGACAGTAACTCTGCAGTCCAACTCAGTAACAGGACAGTAACTCTGCAGTCCAACTCACCAACAGGACAGTAACTCTGCAGTCCAACTCAGCAACAGGACAGTAACTCTGCAGTCCAACTCAGCAACAGGACAGTAACTCTGCAGTCCAACTCACCAACAGGACAGTAACTCTGCAGTCCAACTCAGCAACAGGACAGTAACTCTGCATTCCAACTCAGCAACAGGACAGTAACTCTGCAGTCCAACTCACCAACAGGACAGTAACTCTGCAGTCCAACTCAGCAACAGGACAGTAACTCTGCAATCCAACTCACCAACAGGACAGTAACTCTGCAGTCCAACTCAGCAACAGGACAGTAACTCTGCAGTCCAACTCACCAACAGGACAGTAAATCTGCAGTCCAACTCAGCAACAGGACAGTAACTCTGCAGTCCAACTCAGTAACAGGACAGTAACTCTGCAGTCCAACTCAGTAACAGGACAGTAACTCTGCAGTCCAACTCAGCAACAGGACAGTAACTCTGCAGTCCAACTCAGCAACAGGACAGTAACTCTGCAGTCCAACTCAGCAACAGGACAGTAACTCTGCAGTCCAACTCAGTAACAGGACAGTTACTCTGCAGTCCAACTCAGTAACAGGACAGTAACTCAGCAACAGGACAGTAACTCTGCAGTCCAACTCAGCAACAGGACAGTAACTCTGCAGTCCAACTCAGCAACAGGACAGTAACTCTGCAGTCCAACTCAGTAACATGACAGTAACTCTGCAGTCCAACTCAGCAACAGGACAGTAACTCTGCAGTCCAACTCAGTAACAGGACAGTAACTCTGCAGTCCAACTCAGTAACAGGACAGTAACTCAGCAACAGGACAGTAACTCAGCAACAGGACAGTAACTCAGCAACAGGACAGTAACTCTGCAGTCCAACTCAGTAACAGGACAGTAACTCAGCAACAGGACAGTAACTCTGCAGTCCAACTCAGTAACAGGACAGTAACTCAGCAACAGGACAGTAACTCAGCAACAGGACAGTAACTCAGCAACAGGACAGTAACTCTGCAGTCCAACTCAGCAACAGGACAGTAACTCAGCAACAGGACAGTAACTCTGCAGTAACTCAGCAACAGGACAGTAACTAAGCAACAGGACAGTAACTAAGCAACAGGACAGTAACTCAGCAACAGGACAGTAACTCAGCAACAGGACAGTAACTCTGCAGTAACTCAGCAACAGGACAGTAACTCAGCAACAGGACAGTAACTAAGCAACAGGACAGTAACTCTGCAGTCCAACTCAGCAACAGGACAGTAACTCTGCAGTCCAACTCAGCAACAGGACAGTAACTCTGCAGTCCAACTCAGCAACATGACAGTAACTCTGCAGTCCAACTCAGCAACAGGACAGTAACTCTGCAGTCCAACTCAGCAACAGGACAGTAACTCTGCAGTCCAACTCAGCAACAGGACAGTAACTCTGCAGTCCAACTCAGCAACAGGACAGTAACTCTGCAGTCCAACTCAGCAACAGGACAGTAACTCTGCAGTCCAACTCAGTAACAGGACAGTAACTAAGCAACAGGACAGTAACTCTGCAGTCCAACTCAGCAACAGGACAGTAACTCTGCAGTCCAACTCAGCAACAGGACAGTAATTCTGCAGTCCAACTCAGCAACATGACAGTAACTAAGCAACAGGACAGTAACTCTGCAGTCCAACTCAGCAACAGGACAGTAACTCTGCAGTCCAACTCAGCAACAGGACAGTAACTCTGCAGTCCAACTCAGTAACAGGAAAGTAACTCTGCAGTCCAACTCAGTAACAGGACAGTAACTCTGCAGTCCAACTCAGCAACAGGACAGTAACTCTGCAGTCCAACTCAGCAACAGGACAGTAACTCTGCAGTCCAACTCAGCAACAGGACAGTAACTCTGCAGTCCAACTCAGCAACAGGACAGTAACTCTGCAGTCCAACTCAGCAACAGGACAGTAACTCTGCAGTCCAACTCAGCAACAGGACAGTAACTCTGCAGTCCAACTCAGCAACAGGACAGTAACTCTGCAGTCCAACTCAGCAACAGGACAGTAACTCTGCAGTCCAACTCAGCAACAGAGTAATAGATGCAGAGTAATAGATGCAGAGTAATAGATGCAGAGTAATAGATGCAGAGTAATAGATACAGAGTAATAGATACAGAGTAATAGATACAGAGTAATATATGCAGAGTAATAGATACAGAGTAATATATACAGAGTAATAGATGCAGAGTAATAGATGCAGAGCAATATATACAGAGTAATAGATACAGAGTAATATATGCAGAGTAATAGATACAGAGTAATAGATGCAGAGTAATAGATACAGAGTAATATATGCAGAGTAATAGATACAGAGTAATAAATACAGAGTAATAGATACAGAGTAATATATGCAGAGTAATAGATACAGAGTAATAGATACAGAGTAATAGATGCAGAGTAATAGATGCAGAGTAATAGATACAGAGTAATAGATGCAGAGTAATAGATACAGAGTAATAGATACAGAGTAATAGATACAGAGTAATAGATACAGAGTAATAGATGCAGAGTAGTAGATACAGAGTAATAGATGCAGAGTAATAGATACAGAGTAATAGATACAGAGTAATAGATGCAGAGTAGTAGATACAGAGTAATAGATGCTAATATATGCAGAGTAATATATACAGAGTAATATATACAGAGTAATAGATGCTAATATATGCAGAGTAATAGATACAGAGTAATAGATACAGAGTAATATATACAGAGTAATATATACAGAGTAATAGATGCAGAGTAATAGATACAGAGTAATAGATACAGAGTAATATATACAGAGTAATATATACAGAGTAATAGATACAGAGTAATAGATACAGAGTAATAGATGCTAATATATGCAGAGTAATATATACAGAGTAATATATGCAGAGTAATATATACAGAGTAATATATGCAGAGTAATAGATGCAGAGTAATATATACAGAGTAATATATACAGAGTAATATATACAGAGTAATAGATGCTAATATATGCAGAGTAATAGATACAGAGTAATAGATACAGAGTAATATATACAGAGTAATATATACAGAGTAATAGATGCAGAGTAATAGATACAGAGTAATAGATACAGAGTAATAGATGCAGAGTAATAGATATAGAGTAATATATACAGAGTAATATATGCAGAGTAATAGATACAGAGTAATAGATACAGAGTAATATATGCAGAGTAATAGATACAGAGTAATAGATGCAGAGTAATATATGCAGAGTAATAGATACAGAGTAATAGATAAAGAGTAATAGATACAGAGTAATATATACAGAGTAATATATACAGAGTAATAGATGCAGAGTAATATATGCAGAGTAATAGATACAGAGTAATAGATAAAGAGTAATAGATACAGAGTAATAGATACAGAGTAATAGATACAGAGTAATATATACAGAGTAATAGATACAGAGTAATAGATGCAGAGTAATAGATACAGAGTAATATATACAGAGTAATAGATACAGAGTAATAGATACAGAGTAATATATGCAGAGTAATATATGCAGAGTAATATATACAGAGTAATATATACAGAGTAATAGATACAGAGTAATAGATACAGAGTAATAGATATAGAGTAATATATACAGAGTAATAGATACAGAGTAATAGATACAGAGTAATAGATACAGGGTAATAGATACAGAGTAATAGATACAGAGTAAAATATGCTAATATATGCAGAGTAATAGATGCAGAGTAATAGATGCAGAGTAATATATACAGAGTAATAGATACAGAGTAATATATGCTAATATATGCAGAGTAATAGATACAGAGTAATAGATACAGAGTAATAGATACAGAGTAATAGATACAGAGTAATAGATACAGAGTAAAATATGCTAATATATGCAGAGTAATAGATACAGAGTGATATATACAGAGTAATATATGCTAATATATGCAGAGTAATAGATACAGAGTAATAGATACAGAGTAATAGATGGAGAGTAATAGATACAGAGTAATAGATACAGAGTAATAGATACAGAGTAATAGATACAGAGTAATATATACAGAGTAATATATACAGAGTAATAGATACAGAGTAATAGATACAGAGTAATATATACAGAGTAATATATACAGAGTAATAGATACAGAGTAATAGATACAGAGTAATATATACAGAGTAATATATACAGAGTAATAGATACAGAGTAATAGATACAGAGTAATATATGCAGAGTAATATATGCAGAGTAATATATACAGAGTAATAGATACAGAGTAATAGATACAGAGTAATATATATAGAGTAATATATACAGAGTAATATATACAGAGTAATAGATACAGAGTAATAGATACAGAGTAATATATACAGAGTAATAGATGCAGAGTAATAGATGCAGAGTAATAGATACAGAGTAATATATACAGAGTAATATATGCTAATATATGCAGAGTAATAGATACAGAGTAATAGATACAGAGTAATAGATACAGAGTAATAGATACAGAGTAATAGATACAGAGTAAAATATGCTAATATATGCAGAGTAATAGATACAGAGTAATATATACAGAGTAATATATGCAGAGTAATAGATACAGAGTAATAGATACAGAGTAATAGATACAGAGTAATAGATGCAGAGTAATATATACAGAGTAATAGATACAGAGTAATAGATACAGAGTAATATATACAGAGTAATAGATACAGAGTAATAGATGCAGAGTAATAGATACAGAGTAATATATACAGAGTAATAGATACAGAGTAATAGATACAGAGTAATATATGCAGAGTAATATATGCAGAGTAATATATACAGAGTAATAGATACAGAGTAATAGATACAGAGTAATAGATACAGAGTAATAGATATAGAGTAATATATACAGAGTAATAGATACAGAGTAATAGATACAGAGTAATAGATACAGGGTAATAGATACAGAGTAATAGATACAGAGTAAAATATGCTAATATATGCAGAGTAATAGATGCAGAGTAATAGATGCAGAGTAATATATACAGAGTAATAGATACAGAGTAATAGATACAGAGTAATATATACAGAGTAATATATACAGAGTAATAGATACAGAGTAATAGATGCAGAGTAATAGATACAGAGTAATATATACAGAGTAATATATACAGAGTAATAGATGCAGAGTAATATATACAGAGTAATAGATGCAGAGTAATAGATGCAGAGTAATAGATACAGAGTAATATATACAGAGTAATATATGCTAATATATGCAGAGTAATAGATACAGAGTAATAGATACAGAGTAATAGATACAGAGTAATAGATACAGAGTAATAGATACAGAGTAATAGATACAGAGTAAAATATGCTAATATATGCAGAGTAATAGATACAGAGTAATAGATACAGAGTAATAGATACAGAGTAATAGATACAGAGTAATAGATACAGAGTAAAATATGCTAATATATGCAGAGCAATAGATACAGAGTGATATATACAGAGTAATATATGCTAATATATGCAGAGTAATAGATACAGAGTAATAGATACAGAGTAATAGATACAGAGTAATAGATACAGAGTAATATATACAGAGTAATATATACAGAGTAATAGATACAGAGTAATAGATACAGAGTAATATATACAGAGTAATATATACAGAGTAATAGATACAGAGTAATAGATACAGGGTAATATATGCAGAGTAATATATGCAGAGTAATATATACAGAGTAATAGATACAGAGTAATAGATACAGAGTAATAGATATAGAGTAATATATACAGAGTAATAGATACAGAGTAATAGATACAGAGTAATAGATACAGAGTAATAGATACAGAGTAAAATATGCTACTATATGCAGAGTAATAGATGCAGAGTAATATATACAGAGTAATAGATACAGAGTAATAGATACAGAGTAATATATACAGAGTAATATATACAGAGTAATAGATACAGAGTAATAGATACAGAGTAATAGATACAGAGTAATAGATACAGAGTAATAGATGCAGAGTAATAGATGCAGAGTAATATATACAGAGTAATAGATGCAGAGTAATAGATACAGAGTAATAGATACAGAGTAATAGATACAGAGTAATAGATACAAAGTAATAGATGCAGAGTAATATATGCAGAGTAATAGATACAGAGTAAAATATGCTAATATATGCAGAGTAATATATACAGAGTAATATATACAGAGTAATATATACAGAGTAATAGATACAGAGTAATAGATGCAGAGTAATATATACAGAGTAATAGATACAGAGTAATATATACAGAGTAATATATGCTAATATATGCAGAGTAATATATACAGAGTAATATATACAGAGTAATAGATACAGAGTAATAGATACA
Organism: Coregonus lavaretus; assembly: GCF_964263955.1. NCBI lineage: Eukaryota > Metazoa > Chordata > Actinopteri > Salmoniformes > Salmonidae > Coregonus > Coregonus lavaretus. The sequence goes on from NW_028159223.1 coordinate 240,262, forward strand.
GAGTAATAGATACAGAGTAAAATATGCTAATATATGCAGAGTAATAGATACAGAGTAATATATACAGAGTAATATATACAGAGTAATAGATACAGAGTAATAGATATAGAGTAATATATACAGAGTAATAGATACAGAGTAATAGATACAGAGTAATAGATACAGAGTAATATATACAGAGTAATATATGCTAATATATGCAGAGTAATATATACAGAGTAATAGATACAGAGTAATAGATACAGAGTAATAGATACAGAGTAAAATATGCTAATATATGTAGAGTAATAGATACAGAGTAATATATACAGAGTAATAGATACAGAGTAATAGATACAGAGTAATATATACAGAGTAATAGATATAGAGTAATATATACAGAGTAATAGATACAGAGTAATAGATACAGAGTAATAGATACAGAGTAATAGATACAGAGTAATATATACAGAGTAATATATACAGAGTAATAGATACAGAGTAAAATATGCTAATATATGCAGAGTAATAGATGCAGAGTAATATATACAGAGTAATATATACAGAGTAATAGATACAGAGTAATAGATACAGAGTAATATATACAGAGTAATATATACAGAGTAATAGATACAGAGTAATAAATGCAGAGTAATATATACAGAGTAATATATACAGAGTAATATATACAGAGTAATAGATGCTAATATATGCAGAGTAATAGATACAGAGTAATAGATACAGAGTAATAGATGCAGAGTAATAGATACAGAGTAATAGATACAGAGTAATATATACAGAGTAATATATACAGAGTAATATATGCTAATATATGCAGAGTAATAGATACAGAGTAATATATACAGAGTAATATATACAGAGTAATATATACAGAGTAATAGATACAGAGTAATAGATACAGAGTAATAGATACAGAGTAATATATATAGAGTAATATATACAGAGTAATATATGCAGAGTAATAGATACAGAGTAATAGATACAGAGTAATAGATACAGAGTAATAGATACAGAGTAATAGATACAGAGTAATAGATATAGAGTAATATATACAGAGTAATATATACAGAGTAATATATGCTAATATATGCAGAGTAATATATACAGAGTAATATATACAGAGTAATAGATACAGAGTAGTAGATACAGAGTAATAGATACAGAGTAAAATATGCTAATATATGCAGAGTAATAGATACAGAGTAATATATACAGAGTAATATATACAGAGTAATAGATACAGAGTAATAGATATAGAGTAATATATACAGAGTAATAGATACAGAGTAATAGATACAGAGTAATAGATACAGAGTAATATATACAGAGTAATATATGCTAATATATGCAGAGTAATAGATACAGAGTAATATATACAGAGTAATAGATACAGAGTAATAGATACAGAGTAATAGATACAGAGTAAAATATGCTAATATATGTAGAGTAATAGATACAGAGTAATATATACAGAGTAATAGATACAGAGTAATAGATACAGAGTAATAGATACAGAGTAATAGATATAGAGTAATATATACAGAGTAATAGATACAGAGTAATAGATACAGAGTAATAGATACAGAGTAATATATACAGAGTAATATATACAGAGTAATAGATACAGAGTAAAATATGCTAATATATGCAGAGTAATAGATGCAGAGTAATATATACAGAGTAATATATACAGAGTAATAGATACAGAGTAATAGATACAGAGTAATATATACAGAGGAATATATACAGAGTAATAGATACAGAGTAATAAATGCAGAGTAATATATACAGAGTAATATATACAGAGTAATATATACAGAGTAATAGATGCTAATATATGCAGAGTAATAGATACAGAGTAATAGATACAGAGTAATATATACAGAGTAATAGATACAGAGTAATAGATACAGAGTAATAGATGCAGAGTAATAGATACAGAGTAATAGATACAGAGTAATAGATACAGAGTAATAGATACAGAGTAATAGATGCAGAGTAATATATGCAGAGTAATAGATACAGAGTAATATATACAGAGTAATAGATACAGAGTAATATATACAAAGTAATATATACAGAGTAATATATACAGAGTAATATATGCTAATATATGCAGAGTAATAGATACAGAGTAATAGATACAGAGTAATAGATGCAGAGTAATAGATACAGAGTAATAGATACAGAGTAATATATACAGAGTAATATATACAGAGTAATATATGCTAATATATGCAGAGTAATAGATACAGAGTAATATATACAGAGTAATATATACAGAGTAATATATACAGAGTAATATATACAGAGTAATAGATACAGAGTAATAGATACAGAGTAATAGATATAGAGTAATATATACAGAGTAATATATGCAGAGTAATAGATACAGAGTAATAGATACAGAGTAATAGATACAGAGTAATAGATACAGAGTAATAGATATAGAGTAATATATACAGAGTAATAGATACAGAGTAATAGATACAGAGTAATAGATACAGAGTAATAGATACAGAGTAAAATATGCTAATATATGCAGAGTAATAGATGCAGAGTAATATATACAGAGTAATATATACAGAGTAATAGATACAGAGTAATAGATACAGAGTAATATATACAGAGTAATATATACAGAGTAATAGATACAGAGTAATAGATGCAGAGTAATATATACAGAGTAATATATACAGAGTAATAGATGCTAATATATGCAGAGTAATAGATACAGAGTAATAGATACAGAGTAATATATACAGAGTAATATATACAGAGTAATAGATGCAGAGTAATAGATACAGAGTAATATATACAGAGTAATATATACAGAGTAATAGATGCAGAGTAATAGATACAGAGTAATAGATACAGAGTAATAGATACAGAGTAATAGATACAGAGTAATAGATGCAGAGTAATAGATACAGAGTAATAGATACAGAGTAATATATGCAGAGTAATAGATACAGAGTAATAGATGCAGAGTAATATATGCAGAGTAATAGATACAGAGTAATAGATACAGAGTAATAGATACATAGTAATATATACAGAGTAATATATACAGAGTAATATATACAGAGTAATATATGCTAATATATGCAGAGTAATAGATACAGAGTAATAGATACAGAGTAATAGATGCAGAGTAATAGATACAGAGTAATATATACAGAGTAATATATACAGAGTAATATATACAGAGTAATATATGCTAATATATGCAGAGTAATAGATACAGAGTAATATATACAGAGTAATATATACAGAGTAATATATACAGAGTAATATATACAGAGTAATATATACAGAGTAATATATACAGAGTAATAGATACAGAGTAATAGATGCAGAGTAATAGATACAGAGTAATATATACAGAGTAATATATACAGAGTAATAGATGCAGAGTAATAGATGCAGAGTAATAGATACAGAGTAATATATACAGAGTAATATATGCTAATATATGCAGAGTAATAGATACAGAGTAATAGATGCATAGTAATAGATACAGAGTAATAGATACAGAGTAATAGATACAGAGTAATATATGCAAATATATGCAGAGCAATAGATACAGAGTAATAGATACAGAGCAATAGATACAGAGTAATAGATACAGAGTAATAGATACAGAGTAATAGATGCATAGTAATAGATACAGAGTAATAGATACAGAGTAATAGATACAGAGTAATATATGCAAATATATGCAGAGCAATAGATACAGAGTAATAGATACAGAGTAATAGATACAGAGTAATAGATGCAGAGTAATAGATACAGAGTAATATATACAGAGTAATATATACAGAGTAATATATACAGAGTAATAGATACAGAGTAATATATGCTAATATATGCAGAGTAATAGATACAGAGTAATAGATACAGAGTAATAGATGCAGAGTAATAGATACAGAGTAATAGATACAGAGTAATAGATGCAGAGTAATATATGCAGAGTAATAGATACAGAGTAATAGATACAGAGTAATAGATGCAGAGTAATAGATACAGAGTAATAGATACAGAGTAATATATACAGAGTAATATATACAGAGTAATATATGCTAATATATGCAGAGTAATAGATACAGAGTAATATATACAGAGTAATAGATACAGAGTAATATATACAGAGTAATATATACAGAGTAATAGATACAGAGTAATAGATGCAGAGTAATAGATGCAGAGTAATAGATACAGAGTAATATATGCTAATATATGCAGAGTAATATATACAGAGTAATATATACAGAGTAATATATACAGAGTAATATATACAGAGTAATATATACAGAGTAATAGATGCAGAGTAATAGATGCAGAGTAATAGATACAGAGTAATATATGCTAATATATGCAGAGTAATATATACAGAGTAATAGATACAGAGTAATAGATACAGAGTAATATATACAGAGTAATAGATGCAGAGTAATAGATGCAGAGTAATAGATACAGAGTAATATATACAGAGTAATATATGCTAATATATGCAGAGTAATATATACAGAGTAATATATGCTAATATATGCAGAGTAATAGATACAGAGTAATAGATACAGAGTAATAGATACAGAGTAATAGATACATAGTAATAGATACAGAGTAAAATATGCTAATATATGCAGAGTAATAGATACAGAGTAATATATACAGAGTAATATATGCTAATATATGCAGAGTAATAGATACAGAGTAATAGATACAGAGTAATAGATGCAGAGTAATATATGCAGAGTAATAGATACAGAGTAATAGATACAGAGTAATAGATACATAGTAATATATACAGAGTAATATATACAGAGTAATATATACAGAGTAATATATGCTAATATATGCAGAGTAATAGATACAGAGTAATAGATGCAGAGTAATAGATACAGAGTAATATATACAGAGTAATATATACAGAGTAATATATACAGAGTAATATATGCTAATATATGCAGAGTAATAGATACAGAGTAATATATACAGAGTAATATATACAGAGTAATATATACAGAGTAATATATACAGAGTAATATATACAGAGTAATAGATGCAGAGTAATAGATACAGAGTAATATATACAGAGTAATATATACAGAGTAATAGATGCAGAGTAATAGATGCAGAGTAATAGATACAGAGTAATATATACAGAGTAATATATACAGAGTAATAGATGCAGAGTAATAGATGCAGAGTAATAGATACAGAGTAATATATACAGAGTAATATATGCTAATATATGCAGAGTAATAGATACAGAGTAATAGATGCATAGTAATAGATACAGAGTAATAGATACAGAGTAACAGATACAGAGTAATATATGCAAATATATGCAGAGCAATAGATACAGAGTAATAGATACAGAGTAATAGATACAGAGTAATAGATACAGAGTAATAGATGCAGAGTAATAGATACAGAGTAATAGATGCTAATATATGCAGAGTAATAGATACAGAGTAATAGATACAGAGTAATATATACAGAGTAATATATACATAGTAATATATACAGAGTAATAGATACAGAGTAATATATACAGAGTAATATATACAGAGTAATATATACAGAGTAATAGATACATAGTAATATATGCTAATATATGCAGAGTAATAGATACAGAGTAATAGATACAGAGTAATAGATACAGAGTAATAGATACAGAGTAATAGATGCAGAGTAATAGATACAGAGTAATAGATACAGAGTAATAGATGCAGAGTAATATATGCAGAGTAATAGATACAGAGTAATAGATACAGAGTAATAGATGCAGAGTAATAGATACAGAGTAATAGATACAGAGTAATATATACAGAGTAATATATACAGAGTAATATATGCTAATATATGCAGAGTAATATATACAGAGTAATATATACAGAGTAATATATACAGAGTAATATATACAGAGTAATAGATGCAGAGTAATAGATGCAGAGTAATAGATACAGAGTAATATATGCTAATATATGCAGAGTAATATATACAGAGTAATAGATACAGAGTAATAGATACAGAGTAATATATACAGAGTAATAGATGCAGAGTAATAGATACAGAGTAATATATACAGAGTAATATATGCTAATATATGCAGAGTAATAGATACAGAGTAATAGATACAGAGTAATAGATACATAGTAATAGATACATAGTAATAGATACAGAGTAAAATATGCTAATATATGCAGAGTAATAGATACAGAGTAATATATACAGAGTAATATATGCTAATATATGCAGAGTAATAGATACAGAGTAATAGATACAGAGTAATAGATGCAGAGTAATAGATACAGAGTAATAGATACAGAGTAATAGATACAGAGTAATATATGCAGAGTAATAGATACAGAGTAATAGATACAGAGTAATATATACAGAGTAATATATACAGAGTAATAGATACAGAGTAATAGATGCAGAGTAATAGATACAGAGTAATATATACAGAGTAAAATATGCTAATATATGCAGAGTAATAGATACAGAGTAATAGATACAGAGTAATAGATACAGAGTAATAGATACAGAGTAATAGATGCATAGTAATAGATACAGAGTAATAGATACAGAGTAATAGATACAGAGTAATATATGCTAATATATGCAGAGTAATAGATACAGAGTAATAGATACAGAGTAATATATGCTAATATATGCAGAGTAATAGATACAGAGTAATAGATACAGAGTAATAGATACAGAGTAATAGATGCAGAGTAATAGATACAGAGTAATAGATGCTAATATATGCAGAGTAATAGATACAGAGTAATAGATACAGAGTAATATATGCAGAGTAATATATACAGAGTAATATATACAGAGTAATAGATACAGAGTAATATATACAGAGTAATATATACAGAGTAATAGATACAGAGTATTAGATACAGAGTAATATATGCTAATATATGCAGAGTAATAGATACAGAGTAATAGATACAGAGTAATAGATACAGAGTAATAAATACAGAGTAATAGATACAGAGTAATATATACAGAGTAATATATACAGAGTAATAGATACAGAGTAATAGATACAGAGTAATAGATGCAGAGTAATAGATGCAGAGTAATAGATACAGAGTAATAGATGCAGAGTAATATATGCAGAGTAATAGATACAGAGTAATAGATACAGAGTAATAGATACAGAGTAATAGATGCAGAGTAATAGATGCAGAGTAATAGATGCAGAGTAATAGATGCTAACATATGCAGAGTAATAGATACAGAGTAATAGATACAGAGTAATAGATACAGAGTAATAGATGCAGAGTAATAGATGCAGAGTAATAGATGCAGAGTAATAGATGCAGAGTAATAGATACAGAGTAATATATGCAGAGTAATAGATACATAGTAATAGATACAGAGTAATAGATGCAGAGTAATAGATGCAGAGTAATATATGCAGAGTAATATATGCAGAGTAATATATGCAGAGTAATATATGCAGAGTAATAGATACAGAGTAATAGATACAGAGTAATAGATACAGAGTAATAGATACAGAGTAATATATACAGAGTAATAGATGCAGAGTAATAGATACAGAGTAATAGATACAGAGTAATAGATACAGAGTAATAGATACAGAGTAATAGATACAGAGTAATATATACAGAGTAATATATACAGAGTAATATATACAGAGTAATATATACAGAGTAATATATACAGAGTAATATATACAGAGTAATAGATACAGAGTAATAGATACAGAGTAATAGATACAGAGTAATAGATGCAGAGTAATAGATGCACAGTAATAGATGCACAGTAATATATACAGAGTAATAGATACAGAGTAATATATGCAGAGTAATAGATGCAGAGTAATAGATGCAGAGTAATAGATGCAGAGTAATAGATGCAGAGTAATAGATACAGAGTAATATATGCAGAGTAATAGATGCAGAGTAATAGATACAGAGTAATAGATACAGAGTAATAGATGCTAACATATGCAGAGTAATAGATACAGAGTAATAGATACAGAGTAATAGATACAGAGTAATATATGCAGAGTAATAAATAAATAATTTGCTAAAAAGTATTTCCATGTGCTTACACAATTGATATTGGGGCGGCAGGTAGCTTAGTGGTTAAGAACGTTGTGCCAGTAACCGAAAGGTCGCTGGTCCTAATCCCCAAGCCGACTAGTTGAAAAATCTGTCGATGTGCCCTTGAGCAAGGCACTTAACCCTAATTGCTCCTGTAAGTCGCTCTGGATAAGAGCGTCTGCTAAATGACTACATTTTTTAAAAAATATTATTGATTGTCTTTTTACATAAATGATAACAACAGCGAGTAGATGTTTAAACAGCTAGCTAAACGATATAATAACCGCGATCGATAATAGACAGTACTGTGCAGCCATCTTCATCGACCTGGCCAAGGCTTTCGACTCTGTCAATCACCGCATTCTTATTGGCAGAGTAATTAGCATTGGTTTCTTAAATGACTGCCTCGCATGGTTCACCAACTACTTCTCAGATAGAGTTCAATGTGTCAAATCGGAGGGCCTGTTGTCTGGACCTCTGGCAGTCTCTATGGGGGTGCCACAGGGTTCAATTCTTGGGCCGACTCTATTCTCTGTGTATATCAATGATGTCACTCTTGCTGCTGGTGACTCTCAAATCCACCTCTACACAGACGACACCATTTTGTATACATCTGGCCCTTCATTGGATACTGTGTTAACAAACCTCCAAACGAGCTTCAATGCCATACAACACTCCTTCCGGGGCCTCCAACTGCTTTTAAACGCTAGTAAAACTAAATGCATGCTCTTCAACCGAACGCTGCTTGCACCCGCCTGCCCGACTAGAATCACCACTCTCGACGTGTCTGACCTAGAGTATGTGGACAACTACAAATACCTAGGTGTCTGGTTAGACCGTAAACTCTACTTCCAGTCACACATTAAGCATCTCCAATCCAAAGTTAAATCTAGAATTGGCTTCCTATTTCGCAAACAAAGCCTCCTTCACTCATGCTGCTAAACATGCCCTCGTAAAACTGACTATCCTACCGATCCTTGACTTCGGCGATGTCATTTACAAAATAGCCTCCAACACTCTACTCAGCAAATTGGATGTAGTTTATCACAGTGCCATCCGTTTTGTCACCAAAGCCCCATATACTACCCACCATTGTGACCTGTACGCTCTCGTTGGCTGGCCCTCACTACATATTCGTCACCAAACCCACTGGCTCCAGGCCATCTATAAATCACTTCTAGGCAAATCCCAGCCTTATCTTAGATCATTGGTCACCATAGCAACACACACCCGTAGTATGCGCTCCAGCAGGTATATCTCACTGGTCATCCCCAAAGCCAACACCTCCTTTGGCCGCCATTCCTTCCAGTTCTCTGCTGCCAATGACTGGAACAAACTGCAAATATCTCTGAAGCTGGAGACTCTTATCTCCCTCACTAACTTTAAGCATCAGTTGTCAGAGCACCTTACTGATCACTGCACCTGTACACAGCCCATCTGAAATTAGCCCACCCAACTACCTCATCCCCATATTGTTATTTACATTGTTATTTATTTTGCTCATTTGCACCCCAGTATCTCTATTTGCACATAATATTCTACACATCTATCATTCCAGTGTTAATACTATTGTAATTATTTTGCACTATGGCCTATTTATTGCCTTACCTCCATAACTTACTACATTTGCACACACTGTATATATATTTTATATTTTCTATTGTGTTATTGACTGTATGTTTTGTTTATTCCATATGTAACTCTGTGTTTGTTTTTATCGCACTGCTTTGCTTTATCTTGGCCAGGTCGCAGTTGTAAATGAGAACTTGTTCTCAACTGGCTTCTTACCTGGTTAAATAAAGGGGAAATAGATAAAAATAAAAGAAATAAAAGGCCTGCAGGCTTCCAGGAACCAACACGCTAACGTTAGCATACAACAACAATGTTGGCCAGGGCGAATAAAGATAACTTTCTATCTACAAGATAATAAAGCAATACACATAACTGATTAACATAAAATAATAGTCTAGAATTATGCGGGCCGAAATACAGAAAATACTAGATTATTGGTCATTTCTTATCTGATAACTTACCTCGCTTTCACTGTAAAATAGCAAGCTACGTCCAAATAAGCAGTTATGTTTATTTGTACTAATTGCACAAACTCTGAGAACATCAAGTTAAAGGTTTCAGAAGGGGCGTGGCATTGATGGCGTTCGATGTGCCATGAGTTTGTGCTATTAGTACATAAAAACATTGTACTTATTTGTACATAATTAATGAGGGACTGGGTTGCAACCAGTGCAAGCGCAGGTGAATTTCGAAAGAGTGCAAGCAAGTATACCATGAGCAGGGACACTTAATGTCTTGTTCTCATTTCCACTCAATATTTTTCTCTGTGTCTCAGCTCCTCAACATGATCATCTCCTATAAATGTTTTATGGAAACTCAACTCTCTCCACCCGTGCTCAACATTACTCCCTACTTTTTTTTTTTTATGATGAGACAGAAATGACACCATCATATACACACCTTCTCCTGGTTTCTTGCTTCATTATAGCTCTCAGGGATGTCAAGCACAGCGCACACGTGTCAACTTGCCATCACTAAACATGGCGGAGCCTTTTGCCCTATCTCAGCGCTTTCGCCACAAAACACCATAGTGAGGGCGAGGCGAGGCTCAGCAGCGCCAGTAGTAGACATGGCGGCTAAGGGAGGTAAGCAGAGACCGCGGCGAGGCAGCAGACAAGATGCTAATAACAGCCTGAATCTGCTGAGCGACACCCGGGCGCAGAGAGAGGAGAAGGCCGGCGAGGAGACCAAAACCTCCGACACACGGACTGAGTGAGTACAGTACCTGTTACCGGGAGCTACAGTTACAGGGGATACTACCGGGTCAATGCTAACTTAGCTAGCTAACGTTGGCTCACTGCACTGCACTGACAACCAACCCATCTGTTGCTAAAAGTGACAGTATTGCTTGTGAAACACTGAGCGTGACAGGACGTGTGAACTGTAGTTTATCAGTCAGTCTCGGAGCTAGTTAGCCACAGTCAGTAGTTAGCTATCTTTCTCTTTGTCACTCGTCTTCAGTTCAGTTATTCTGTCTGTCGCTGCTTCCGTCTACACTGAGTTTAGCTATAGCTGATTCCTCTGACAGACAGACACAGCCAGCTTCTACAGTTGATCTTGTAACTCTGAGGTCAGTGTGTGTATTTATTTTTACCTCCAGTTTTACAGCTAGTCTAGTCAAAGACACTAGTAGAGTGCATGTTTAGGATGACGTGTTCCAAGTGACTCTCCACACCTGCAATAATAACGACACGTGTGATGAGCCCCTCTCATCCATAGTAGCTGGAGCCTCCATAGAGATAATATTGTGTGTGTTGAATACCTTTGATGTGTTGCTGCTCTGTGGGTCTGGTGATGTGTAGCTGCTCTGTGGGTCTGGTTGAGGGTAGCTGCTCTGTGGGTCTGGTGGAGGGTAGCTGCTCTGTGGGTCTGGTTGAGGGTAGCTGCTCTGTGGGTCTGGTGGAGGGTAGCTGCTCTGTGGGTCTGGTGGAGGGTAGCTGCTCTGTGGGTCTGGTGGAGGGTAGCTGCTCTGTGGGTCTGGTGGAGGGTAGCTGCTCTGTGGGTCTGGTGGAGGGTAGCTGTAGACTCACTCTCTCGGTGTGTGTGTGTGTGTGTGTGTAGTTGTGTCAGCAGAGGAGGCCAGGTGTGGGCTCCGGAAGGTTCCACGGCATTTAAATGTCTCCTGTCAGCCCGGTTCTGTGCTGCGTTGCTTAGCAACATCTCCGACTGTGACGAGACCTACAACTACTGGGAGCCGGTGAGTAATAATACAATAATAATATTTTTGGGTGTACTTATATTTGTCCTGTTACGCCAAGTCTAGGACCAAAAGTCTCCTTAACAGCTTCTACCCCCAAGCCATAAGACTGCTGAACAATTAATCAAATGGCCACCCGGACTATTTGCATATTTTCTTAACTCTTTCTTGAACTGCATTGTTGGTTAAGGGCTTATAAGTCAGCATTTCATGGTAAGGTTTACTCTGCACATGTGACAAATAAAGTTTGATTTGATATTTTTAATAAGTAAATAAATGCTTGATTTTTGGAAGAAGCTAACCACATAGCCATATAGCTACTAAATTAGCAAACCAAATGCACAACTGCAGAGCATTTTAAGTTTCAAGTATGAAATGTTTTATGTCACATGCACATGTACAATGAAATGCCTTTCTTGCAAGCTCTAACCCCAACAATGCAGTAGTCATCTAACAATGTAACACCAAAAATAACAAGGTGGAACAAAAACACACAAGATATAAGAAGAACATGGTAAAGTAAGTAAGCATACTGTATACAGGGTCAGGGGTCAGGGTTAGCATACTGTATACAGGGTCAGGGGTTAGGGTTAGCATACTGTATACAGGGTCAGGGGTCTGTATACAGGGTCAGGGGTTAGGGTCAGGGTTAGGGTCAGGGGTTAGGGTCAGGGTTAGCATACTGTATACAGGGTCAGGGGTTAGGGTTAGTATACTGTATACAGGGTCAGGGGTTAGGGTTAGCATACTGTATACAGGGTCAGGGGTTAGGGTCAGGGTTAGCATACTGTATACAGGGTCAGGGGTTAGGGTTAGCATACTGTATACAGGGTCAGGGGTTAGGGTTAGCATACTGTATACAGGGGTTAGGGTCAGGGTTAGCATACTGTATACAGGGTCAGGGGTTAGGGTTAGCATACTGTATACGGGGTCAGGGGTTAGGGTCAGGGTTAGCATACTGTATACAGGGTCAGGGGTTAGGGTCAGGGTTAGCATACTGTATACAGGGTCAGGGGTTAGGGTCAGGGTTAGCATACTGTATACAGGGTCAGGGGTTAGGGTTAGAATACTGTATACAGGGTCAGGGGTTAGGGTTAGCATACTGTATACAGGGTCAGGGGTTAGGGTTAGAATACTGTATACAGGGTCAGGGGTTAGGGTCAGGGTTAGCATACTGTATACAGGGTTAGGGTTAGCATACTGTATACAGGGTCAGGGGTTAGGGTTAGAATACTGTATACAGGGTCAGGGGTTATGGTTAGCATACTGTATACAGGGTCAGGGGTTAGGGTTAGCATACTGTATACAGGGTCAGGGGTTAGGGTCAGGGTTAGCATACTGTATACAGGGTCAGGGGTTAGGGTTAGCATACTGTATACAGGGTCAGGGGTTAGGGTCAGGGTTAGCATACTGTATACAGGGTCAGGGGTTAGGGTTAGAATACTGTATACAGGGTCAGGGGTCAGGGTTAGCATACTGTATACAGGGTCAGGGGTCAGGGTTAGAATACTGTATACAGGGTCAGGGGTTAGGGTTAGCATACTGTATACAGGGTCAGGGGTCAGGGTTAGAATACTGTATACAGGGTCAGGGGTCAGGGTTAGCATACTGTATACAGGGTCAGGGGTCAGGGTTAGCATACTGTATACAGGGTCAGGGGTCAGGGTTAGCATACTGTATACAGGGTCAGGGGTCAGGGTTAGCATACTGTATACAGGGTCAGGGGTTAGGGTCAGGGTTAGCATACTGTATACAGGGTCAGGGGTTAGGGTTAGCATACTGTATACAGGGTCAGGGTCAGGGATACTGGAGTGATGGAGGTAGATATGTATAGGGGTAAGGTGACTATATACAGGATCAGTTCCAGTACCATATTAACAATGTGCAGGGATACTGGAGTGATGGAGGTAGATATGTATAGGGGTAAGGTGACTATATACAGGGTCAGTTCAATACCATATTAACAATGTGCAGGGATACTGGAGTGATGGAGGTATTTGCATTTATTATGGATCCCCATTAGTTCCTGCCAAGGCAGCAGCTACTCTTCCTGGGGTTTATTATGGATCCCCATTAGTTCCTGCCAAGGCAGCAGCTACTCTTCCTGGGGTTTATTATGGATCCCCATTAGTTCCTGCCAAGGCAACAGCTACTCTTCCTGGGGTTTATTATGGATCCCCATTAGTTCCTGCCAAGGCAACAGCTACTCTTCCTGGGGTTTATTATGTATCCCCATTAGTTCCTGCCAAGGCAACAGCTACTCTTCCTGGGGTTTATTATGGATCCCCATTAGTTCCTGCCAAGGCAACAGCTACTCTTCCTGGGGTTTATTATGGATCCCCATTAGTTCCTGTCAAGGCAGCAGCTACTCTTCCTGGGGTTTATTATGGATCCCCATTAGTTCCTGCCAAGGCAGCAGCTACTCTTCCTGGGGTTTATTATGGATCCCCATTAGTTCCTGCCAAGGCAGCAGCTACTCTTCCTGGGGTTTATTATGGATCCCCATTAGTTCCTGCCAAGGCAGCAGCTACTCTTCCTGGGGTTTATTATGGATCCCCATTAGTTCCTGCCAAGGCAGCAGCTACTCTTCCTGGGGTCCAGCAACATTAAGGCAGTTATTTACAATTTAAAATATTACATGACATTACATTTCATAACACATTAAGTGTGTTCCCTCAGGCCACCACTCTACTCTACAACACAAAAGCCATGTGTACATGTGTGTAGAGTGCGTGTCTTATGTGTATGTGTGTCTATACCCTTGTGTGTGTCTCTTCACAGTCTCCACTGTTCCATAAGGTGTATTTTTATCTGTTTTTCTTTAAATCTACTTTTACTGCTGGCATCAGTTACTTGATGTGGAATAGAGTTCCATGTAGTCATGGCTCTATGTAGTACTGTGCGCCTCCCATAGTCTGTTCTGGACTGTGAAGAGACCTCTGGTGGCATGTCTTGTGGGGTATGTATGGGTGTCCGAGCTGTGTGCTGGTAGTTTAAACAGAGACCTCGGTGCACTCAGCATGTCAACACTTCTTACAAAAACAAGTAGCAATGAAGTCAATCTCTCCTCCACTTTGAGCCATGAGAGATTGACATGCATATTATTAATGTTAGCTCTCCGTGTACATTTAAGGACCACACGACTGAACAGTAGTCCAGGTGCGACAAAACTAGGGCCTGAAGGACCTGCCTTGTTGATAGTGTGTAGTGGTAAGGTGACAAGGCATCAAGATATATGATAAACTGAGTAGCAGCAGTGTATATGATGATTGTGTGTGTGTGTAGAGTCAGTATTAATGTATGTGCATATTATGTGTGTGTGAGCAAATGATGGCGTGAGTGTTTGTATGTGTGTTGGAGTATCAGTGTGCAGGGCCCTGTGAGTGTGTGTATTAATGGTTGGTAGGTGATCAAATACTTATGTCATGCAAATCATACAATGTGATTTTCTGGATTTTTGTTTTAGATTCCGTCTCTCACAGTTGAAGTGTATCTATGATAAAAATGACAGACCTCTACATGCTTTGTAAGTAGGAAAACCTGCAAAATCGGCAGTGTATCAAATACTTGTTCTCCCCACTGTACCTGCCAGCTGTTCTGCACATGCTCTGAGAACACGCCCTGGAATACAATTTAGCACACTTTAGACAGTTAACTTAATACATTGAACAAAAATATAAATACAATATGCAACAATTTCTAAGATTTTACTGAGTTACAGTTCATATGAAGTAATCAGTCAATTGAAATAAATTCATTAGGCCCTAATCTATGGATTTCACATGACTGGGAATACAGATATTAATCTGTTGGTCATAGATACCTTTTTTTTTTTAAAGGGTAGGGGTGTGGATCAGAAACCAGTCAGTATCTGGTGTGACCACCATTTGCCTCATGCAGCGCGACACATCTCCTTCGCATAGAGTTGATCAGGCTGTTGATTGTGGCCTGTGGAATGTTGTCCCACTCCTCTTCAATGGCTGTGTGAAGTTGCTGGATATTGGCAAGAACTAGAACAAGCTGTCATACACGTAGGATCCAGAGCATCCCAAACATGCTCAATGGGTGCCATGTCTGGTGAGTATGCAGGCCATGGAAGAACTGGGACATGTTCAGCTTCCAGGAATTGTGTACAGATCCATCGCAACATGGGGCTGTGCATTATCATGCTGAAACACGAAGGCGGCGGATGAATGGCACTACAATGGGCCTCAGGATCTCTTCACGTTATGTCTGTGCATTCTAATTGTCATCGATAAAATGCATTGTAGCTTATGCCTGCCCATACCATAACCCCACCACCACCATGGGGCACTCTGTTCACAATGTTGACATCAGCAAACTGCTCGGCCACACGACACCATACACGCTGTCTGCCATCTGCCGGTACAGTTGAAACCGGGATTCATCCGTTAAGAGCACACCTCCTGCGTGACAGAGGCCATCAAGGTGATAATTTGCCCCCTGAAGTCGGCGAAGACGCCGAACTGCAGTCAGGTCAAGACCCTGGTGAGGATGAAGAGCAGATGAGCTTCGCTGAGACGGTTTCTGACACTGTGCAGAATTTCTTGGGTTGTGCAAACCCACAGTTTCATCGGTTGTCTGGGTGGCCGGTCTCAGACGATCCCACAGGGGAAGAAGACGCATGTGGAGGTCCTGGCCTGGTGTGGTCTGTGGTCTGTGGTTGTGTGGTCTGTGGCTGTATGGTCTATGGTTGTATGGTTGTGACTATAAAAACGGTTAAATCCCTTTGGATTGATGAGTAATTGAACAATTAAATGGTTGAGAGGGATGAGGCAAATGGTATGGCATATCTGGCAGCACAACCGATTGGCAAACGTACTGCAAATTGAGAAATCATGTGACAAAACTTAATAAAAAGAAGAAACTACACTATGAAACGAAGGTTAATCAAATGGCCACCCGGACTATTTACATTAGTAAATATTTTCTTAACTCTATTTTTTCAACTGCATTGTTGGTTAAGGGTTTGTAAGTAAGCATTTCACGGTAAGGTCTACACCTGTTGTATTCGGCGCATGTGACAAATATAGTTTGATTTGATTTGAAGATAAATGATATAAAGAATGATAGTAAAAAGCTTTGGAGCACCTTAAATGAAATGTTGAATCAGATGGCTCATTCATCACAAAACCCACTGATATTGTCAGCTACGTTTTCTTTGGCAAGATTAGGCATGACATGCCAGTTTGGGTGACTACTTTGAAGTATCTAAAATCTCAAATATATATTTTGATTTGTTTAACACTTTTTTGGTTACTACATGATTCCATATGTGTTATTTCATAGTTTTGATGTCTTCACTATTATTCTACAATGTAGAAAATAGTAAAAATAAAGAAAAACCCTTGAATGAGTAGGTGTGTCCAAACTTTAGCCTGGTACTTGTATATATGACCAAATTATGAAAACAAGCATTGTAATGTTGAATTCTGTGAAAAAGGTTTATTTATATTAAAAAAAGGTGAAACATGGAAGAGGTGAAAAAATGATTGTTGTCTATCAACAATGACAAGCCACCGGGGTCTGACCACTTGGATGGAAAATTACTGAGGATAATAGCGGACGATATTGCCACTCCTATTTGCCATATCTTCAATTTAAGCCTACTAGAAAGTGTTTGCCCTCAGGCCTGGAGGGAAGCAAAAGTCATTCCGCTACCTAAGAATAGGAAAGCCCCCTTTACTGGCTCAAATAGCTGACCAATCAGCCTGTTACCAACCCTTAGTAAACCTTGGTTTGACCAGATAAAATGCTATTTTACAGTAAACAAATTGACAACAGACTTTCAGCACGCTTATAAGGAAGGACATTAAACAAGCACAGCGCTTACATGTCTGAATGTCTGATGATAAGCTGAGAGAAATTTATATAAAAAAATATACCCCCCTACCTTGTCAAAACACAACTGATTGGCTCAAATGCATTAAGAAAGAAATTCCACAAATTAACTTTTAAGAAGGCACACCTGTAAATTGAAATGCATTCCAGGTGACTACCTCATGAAGCTGGTTGAGAGAATGCCAAGAGTGTGCTAAGCTGTCATCAAGGCAAAGGGTGGCTAATTTGAAGAATCTCAAATATGAAATATATTTGGATTTGTTTAACACTTTTTTGGTTACTACATGATTCCATATGTGTTATGTCATAGCTTTGATGCTTTGATATCTTCACTATTACTCAACAACATTCACAGAGTACGACCCTACCTTACACAGAAAGCGGCACAGGTCCTAATCCAGGCACTTGTCATCGTCTGGATTACTGCAACTCGCTGTTGGCTGGGCTCCCTGCCTGTGCCATTAAACCCCTACAACTTATCCAGAACGCCGCAGCCCGTCTGGTGTTCGACCTTCCCAAGTTCTCTCATGTCACCCCGCTCCTCCGCACACTCCACTGGCTTCCAGTTGAGGCTCGCATCTACTACAAGACCATGGTGCTTGCCTATGGAGCTGTGAGGGGATCGGCACCTCTGTACCTTCAGGCTCTGATCAGTCCCTACATCCAAACGAGGGCACTGCGTTCATCCACCTCTGGCCTGCTGGCTCCCCTACCTCTACGAAAGCACAGTTCCCGCTCAGCCCAGTCAAAGCTATTTGCTGCTTTGGCACCCCAATGGTGGAACAAGCTTCCCCACGATGCCAGGACAGCGGAGTCACTGACCACCTTCCGGAGACACTTGAAACCCCACCTCTTTAAGGAATACCTGGGATAGGATAAAGTAATCCTTCTACCAAGAATCCAATGGTCACTCCAGAGTTCCTCTGTGGAGATGGGAGAACCTTCCAGAAGGACAACCATCTCTGCAGAACTCCACCAATCAGGCCTTTATGGTAGAGTTTCCAGACGGAAGCCACTCCTCAGTAAAAGTCACATGACAGCCCGCTTGGAGTTTGCCAAAAGGCACCTAAAGGATTCTCAGACCATGAGAAACAAGATTCTCTGGTCTGATGAAACCAAGGTTGAACTCTTTGGCCTGAATACCAAGCGTCACGTCTGGAGGAAACCTGGCACCATCCCTACGGTGAAGCATGGTGGTGGGAGCATCATGCTGTGGGGATGTTTTTCAGCGGCAGGAACTGGGAGACTAGTCAGGGTTGAGGAAAAGCTTAACGGAGCAAAGTACAGAGAGATCCTTAATGAAAACCTGCTCCAGTGCGCTCAGGACCTCAGACTTGGGCGACGGTTCACCTTCCAACAGGACAACGACCCTAAGCACACAGCCAAAACAACGCAGGAGTGGCTTTGGGACAAGTCTCTGAATGTCCTTGAGTGGCCCAGCCAGAGCCCAGACTTTAACCCGATCGAACATCTCTGGAGAGTCCTGAATATAGCTGTGCAGCGACGCTCTCCATCCAACCTGACAGAGCTTGAGAGGATCTGCAGAGAAGAATGGGAGAAACTCCCCAAATACAGGTGTGCCAAGATTGTAGCGTCATACCCAAGAAGACTCGAGGCTGTAATCGCTGCCAAAGGTACTTCAACAAAGTACTGAAGAAAGCGTCTGAATACTTATGTAAATGTGACATTTCAGTTTTTAGATTTTGTATACATTTGCAAGAAAATCTAAAAACCTGTTTTTGCTTTTTCATTATGGGGTATTGTGTGTAGATTGAGGGGGAAAAAACAATTTAATCAATTTTAGAATAAGGCTGTAACGTAACAAAATGTGGATAAAGTCAAGGGGTCTGAAAACTTTCCGAATGCAGTGTATGGCAGTGGCTATTTGCATATAGACCTACTGCAGCTCTGATTGGTTATGGTGCACCGGTGGAGTACAGCCTGAGTCATGCCTGTTCCGATACGCTCTGCCTACAAGAACATGTATTGAACAGTTCATTTTGCATACTAAATCTTGCATAGTTCATTTTGTTTCGGTATGTTACATTGAAAGTGGCTAATATTGTGTTGATTCGATCACAATTCCCACAGTAGAGTGAAGTTCAATCTCGTGCGTCTCTGCACCGGCTCATATGTCTTCTGCGCGGCTGTCCGAACATCGTCTACGACGCTCTTGGTGTTCTGCCACCGTTCTACCAGTGAAGCTGACACTGAGAGACCTATTTCCATTTGACCTTAGACCACTGCGCCACTCCGGAGGACCTATGTAGAGAGAAGCCAGGCTGGGATGATGGCACTGTAGATGGGCTCAGAAGTGGGGAAGTGGTTAACAGACCTGCCGTTTCCAGCATTAATGTAAGCAGATGTATCAAGACTGCAAGTTTCTGACGTTCATGAAGGGGGTTTGTCTGGCAGATCTCCCATTTTCTGCTCTGCAGCTTTAGCATACTGTACATTCTGAGAGGATTCGTCTTACTGCAGTTAGCTTCATGACCATGTGGTTCCGCCCACTGGTTCCAACTTCTCTGTGGATGTGTTGACGAGGAAGAACTCAACTCAAGGTCCGTAGACATAATAGCTGGGAGCTTAGCATCCTCTGACATAGCAGATATATTCAGCCGTCCACAGACAGAATAGCTGGGAGCTTAGCATCCTCTGACATAGCAGATATATTCAGCCGTCCACAGACAGAATAGCTGGGAGCTTAGCATCCTCTGACATAGCAGATATATTCAGCCGTCCACAGACATAATAGCTGGGAGCTTAGCATCCTCTGACATAGCAGATATATTCAGCCGTCCACAGACAGAATAGCTGGGAGCTTAGCATCTTCTGACATAGCAGATATATTCAGCCGTCCACAGACAGAATAGCTGGGAGCTTAGCATCCTCTGACATAGCAGATATATTCAGCCGTCCACAGACAGAATAGCTGGGAGCTTAGCATCCTCTGACATAGCAGATATATTCAGCCGTCCACAGACAGAATAGCTGGGAGCTTAGCATCCTCTGACATAGCAGATATATTCAGCCGTCCACAGACATAATAGCTGGGAGCTTAGCATCCTCTGACATAGCAGATATATTCAGCCGTCCACAGACATAATAGCTGGGAGCTTAGCATCCTCTGACATAGCAGATATATTCAGCCGTCCACAGACAGAATAGCTGGGAGCTTAGCATCCTCTGACATAGCAGATATATTCAGCCGTCCACAGACAGAATAGCTGGGAGCTTAGCATCCTCTGACATAGCAGATATATTCAGCCGTCCACAGACAGAATAGCTGGGAGCTTAGCATCCTCTGACATAGCAGATATATTCAGCCGTCCACAGACAGAATAGCTGGGAGCTTAGCATCCTCTGACATAGCAGATATATTCAGCCGTCCACAGAATGGGATCCAACCTGTAGATGTGACTACTTCTCTTCACGTGTTTATTGTCTTTGTTAAATGGAGAAGCTTGTGTCTGTCTTTTGACCTACACTACTGTGGTTGCATCTTCTGAGAAGGCTGTACCACTACAGGTATTTCAGAGACTGGTTTCAGAGCTGTGGTGTATTCACTAGGAAGAGAGAAGGAACCACTGGTCTAACAGGTAGAGTTCAGAGCTGTGGTGTATTCACTAGGAAGAGAGAGGGAACCACTGGTCTAACAGGTAGAGTTCAGAGCTGTGGTTTATTCACTAGGAAGAGAGAGGGAACCACTGGTCTAACAGGTAGAGTTCAGAGCTGTGGTGTATTCACTAGGAAGAGAGAGGGAACCACTGGTCTAACAGGTAGAGTTCAGAGCTGTGGTGTATTCACTAGGAAGAGAGAGGGAACCACTGGTCTAACAGGTAGAGTTCAGAGCTGTGGTTTATTCACTAGGAAGAGAGAGGGAACCACTGGTCTAACAGGTAGAGTTCAGAGCTGTGGTGTATTCACTAGGAAGAGAGAGGGAACCACTGGTCTAACAGGTAGAGTTCAGAGCTGTGGTGTATTCACTAGGAAGAGAGAGGGAACCACTGGTCTAACAGGTAGAGTTCAGAGCTGTGGTTTATTCACTAGGAAGAGAGAGGGAACCACTGGTCTAACAGGTAGAGTTCAGAGCTGTGGTTTATTCACTAGGAACCAAACGGAGAGGGAACCACCTACATTTGTCCAGTTGAAAACCTTGTTCTCTCTCCCTCACTCACTTGATAATGTAATTTCCTGTCCTGTAGATGCACTTCCTGTTGTATGGCTATGGGATGCAGACGTGGGAGTATTCCCCGCTTAACGCCATCCGCTCCTATGCCTACCTGTGGCTACACGCCCTCCCCGCCTCACTGCACTCTCACATCCTACAGACCAACAAGGTAACACACACACACACACACACACACACACACACACACACACACACACACACACACACACACACACACACACACACACACACACACACAACAGACCAACAAGGTAGCACACACACACACACACACACACAACAGACCAACAAGGTAACACACACACACACACACACACACA